>NC_053492.1:18697525-18932525 GCF_905171775.1 Rana temporaria
CTCCCTGTAATCCTAACACTAACCCTTCCTGTAATCCTAACACTAACCTTCCCTGTAACCCCAACACTAACCTTCCCTGTAATCCTAACACTAACCCTCCCTGTAATCCTAACACTAACCCTCCCTGTAATCCTAACACTAACCCTTCCTGTAATCCTAACACTAACCTTCCCTGTAACCCCAACACTAACCTTCCCTGTAATCCTAACACTAACCATCCCTGTAATCATTACACTAACCCTCCCTGTAACCCTAACACTAACCTTCCCTGTAACCCTAACACAAACCTTCCCTGTAACCCTAACACTAACCCTCCCTGTAACCCTAACACTAACCATCCCTGTAAACCCTAACACAAACCTTCCCTGTAACCCTAACACTAACCCTCCCTGTAACCCTAACACTAACCCTCCCTGTAATCCTAACACTAACCTTCCCTGTAACCCTAACACTAACCTTCCCTGTAACCCTAACACTAACCTTCCCTGTAACCCTAACCTTCCCTGTAATTATTATAATAACTCTTTCTGTAATCCTAACACTAACCACCATATAATTCTAATATTAACCTTTCCTGTAACCCTAACACTACCCCCATAACACCAAAAACTAACCCTTCCTGTAATCCTTACACTAGTCTCTCTTGTAACCCAACACTCCCCCTCCTTCTAACCCCAAAACTAGGCCTTGCTGTAAACCTAACTCTAACTCAGCTTTAAGGTTACAGAGAAGGCTAACTCTGCCTGTAATACTACACTCCCCATAACCCTAACACTAACCCCTCCCTGTAATCCAAACACTAACCCTCCCTGTAACCCCAACACTAACCCTCCCTGTAAACCCAACACTAACCCTCCCTGTAACCCTAACACTAACCTTCAATGTAACCCTAACACTAACCCTCCCTGTAACCCCAACACTAACCTTCCCTGTAACCCTAACACTAACCTTCCCTGTAACCCTAACACTAATCCTCCCTGTAACCCCAACACTAACCCTCCCTGTAACCCTAACACTAATCCTCCCTGTAACCCCAACACTAACCCTCCCTGTAACCCTAACACTAACCTTCCCTGTAACCCTAACACTAATCCTCCCTGTAACCCCAACACTAACCCTCCCTGTAACCCTAACACTAATCCTCCCTGTAACCCCAACACTAACCCTCCCTGTAATCCTAACACTAACCCTCCCTGTAATCCTAACACTAACCTTCCCTGTAATCCTAACACTAACCTTCCCTGTAACCCTAACACTAACCTCCCCTGTAATCCTAACACTAACCTTCCCTGTAATCATAACACTAACCCTCCCTGTAACCCTAACACTAACCTCCCCTGTAATCCTAACACTAACCTTCAATGTAACCCTAACACTAACCCTCCCTGTAACCCCAACACTAACCTTCCCTGTAACCCTAACACTAACCTTCCCTGTAATCCTAACACTAACCTTCAATGTAACCCTAACACTAACCCTCCCTGTAACCCTAACACTAACCTTCCCTGTAACCCTAACACTAACCTTCCCTGTAATCCTAACACTAACCTTCCCTGTAATCCTAACACTAACCTTCCCTGTAACCCCAACACTAACCCTCCCTGTAACCCTAACACTAACCTTCCCTGTAACCCTAACACTAATCCTCCCTGTAACCCCAACACTAACCCTCCCTGTAACCCTAACACTAATCCTCCCTGTAACCCCAACACTAACCCTCCCTGTAATCCTAACACTAACCCTCCCTGTAATCCTAACACTAACCTTCCCTGTAATCCTAACACTAACCTTCCCTGTAACCCTAACACTAACCTCCCCTGTAATCCTAACACTAACCTTCCCTGTAATCATTACACTAACCCTCCCTGTAACCCTAACACTAACCCTCCCTGTAATCCTAACACTAACCCTCCCTGTAATCCTAACACTAACCTTCCCTGTAATCCTAACACTAACCTTCCCTGTAATCCTAACACTAACCTTCCCTGTAACCCTAACACTAACCTCCCCTGTAATCCTAACACTAACCTTCCCTGTAATCATTACACTAACCCTCCCTGTAACCCTAACACTAACCTCCCCTGTAATCCTAACACTAACCTTCAATGTAACCCTAACACTAACCCTCCCTGTAACCCCAACACTAACCTTCCCTGTAACCCTAACACTAACCTTCCCTGTAATCCTAACACTAACCTTCAATGTAACCCTAACACTAACCCTCCCTGTAACCCTAACACTAACCTTCCCTGTAACCCTAACACTAACCCTCCCTGTAACCCTAACACTAACCTTCCCTGTAACCCTAACACTAATCCTCCCTGTAACCCCAACACTAACCCTCCCTGTAACCCTAACACTAATCCTCCCTGTAACCCCAACACTAACCCTCCCTGTAATCCTAACACTAACCCTCCCTGTAATCCTAACACTAACCTTCCCTGTAATCCTAACACTAACCTTCCCTGTAACCCTAACACTAACCTCCCCTGTAATCCTAACACTAACCTTCCCTGTAATCATAACACTAACCCTCCCTGTAACCCTAACACTAACCCTCCCTGTAATCCTAACACTAACCCTCCCTGTAACCCTAACACTAACCTCCCCTGTAATCCTAACACTAACCTTCAATGTAACCCTAACACTAACCCTCCCTGTAACCCCAACACTAACCTTCCCTGTAACCCTAACACTAACCTTCCCTGTAATCCTAACACTAACCTTCAATGTAACCCTAACACTAACCCTCCCTGTAACCCTAACACTAACCTTCCCTGTAATCCTAACACTAACCTTCCCTGTAATCCTAACACTAACCTTCCCTGTAACACTAAGGCCGGGTACTCACGAACAAACATGTACGGTGAAACCGGTCCGTCGGGCCGTTTTCACCGTACATGTCTGCCAGAGGGCTTCTGTACGATGGTTGTACACACCATCGTACAGAAGTCCGCGCGTAAACAATACGCGGGGCGTGTCCGCGTCGTCGCCGCGACGATGACGCGGCGATGACGCGGAGACGTGGGCGGGCCTGCCATTTAAAGGCTTCCACGCATGCGTCGAAGTCATTCGACGCATGCGAGGGACGGCGGGCGCTCGGACATGTACGGTAGGTCTGTACTGACGACCGTACATGTCCGAGCGGGCAGGATTCCAGCGGACGGTTTTAAAACAAGTCCAGGAATATTTGCCCGCTGGGAAAAGGCCCGGCGGGCAAATGTTTGCTGGAATTCGGCCCTCTCGCGCCTACACACGACCAAACATGTATGCTGAAACTGGCCCGCGGACCAGTTTCAGCAGACATGTTTGGTCGTGTGTACGGGGCCTAACACTAACCCTCCCTGTAACCCCAACACTAACCTTCCCTGTAACCCTAACACTAACCTTCCCTGTAATCCTAACACTAACCTTCCCTGTAACTCTAACACTAACACTCCCTGTAACCCTAACACTAATCTTCCCTGTAATCCTAACACTAACCTTCCCTGTAACCCAAACACTAACCTTCCCTGTAACTCTAACACTAACACTCCCTGTAACCCTAACACTAATCTTCCCTGTAATCCTAACACTAACCTTCCCTGTAACCCCAACACTAACCCTCCCTGTAACCCTAACACTAACCCTCCCTGTAATCCTAACACTAACCTTCCCTGTAACCCTAACACTAACACTCCCTGTAACCCTAACACTAACCCTCCCTGTAAGGCCCCATACACACGACCAAACATGTATGCTGAAACTGGTCCGCGGGCCAGTTTCAGCATACATGTTTGGTCGTGTGTAGGCGCGAGCGGGCGGAATTCCAGCAAACATTTGCCCGCCGGGCCTTTTCCCAGCAGACAAATATTCCTGGACGTGTTTTAAAACAGTCCGCTGGAATTCTGCCCGCTCGGACATGTACGGTCGTCAGTACAGACCTACCGTACATGTCCAGGCGCCCGCCGTCCCTCGCATGCGTCGAATGACTTCGACGCATGCGTGGAAGCATTTTAAAGGCGGGCCGCCCACGTCGCCGCGTCATTGTCGCGGCGACACCGCGTCATCGACGCGGCGACACCGCGGACACGCCCCGCGTATTGTTTACGCGCGGACTTCTGTACGATGGTGTGTACAACCATCGTACAGAAGCCCTCTGGCAGACATGTATGGTGAAAACGGTCCGACGGACCGCTTTCACCATACATGTTTGTCCGTGTGTACCCGGCCTAACACTAACCCTCCCTGTAACCCTAACCCTCCCTGTAACCCTAACCCTCCCTGTAACCCTTACACTAACCTTCCCTGTAACCCCAACACTAACCTTCCCTGTAACCCTAACCCTCCCTGTAACCCTTACACTAACCTTCCCTGTAACCCTAACCCTCCCTGTAACCCCAACACTAACCCTCCCTGTAACCCTAACACTAACCCTCCCTGTAACCCTAACACTAACCTTCCCTGTAACCCTAATACTAACCCTCCCTGTAACCCTAACACTAACCTTCCCTGTAACCCTAACACTGACCTTCCCTGTAATCCTAACACTAACCTTCCCTGTAACCCCAACACTAACCCTCCCTGTAACCCTAACACTAACCCTCCCTGTAACCCTTACACTAACCTTCCCTGTAACCCTAATACTAACCCTCCCTGTAACCCTAACACTAACCCTCCCTGTAACCCTAATACTAACCCTCCCTGTAATCCTAACACTAACCCTCCCTATAACCCCAACACTAACCCTCCCTGTAATCCCAACACTAACCCTCCCTGTAACCCTAACACTAACCCTCCCTGTAACCCTAATACTAACCCTCCCTGTAATCCTAACACTAACCCTCCCTGTAACCCTAACACTAACCCTCCCTGTAACCCTAATACTAACCCTCCCTGTAACCCTAACACTAACCCTCCCTGTAACCCCAACACTAACCCTCCCTGTAATCCTAACACTAACCCTCCCTGTAACCCCAACACTAACCCTCCCTGTAATCCCAACACTAACCCTCCCTGTAACCCTAACACTGACCTTCCCTGTAACCCAAACACTAACCCTCCCTGTAATTGTTTATTGTTTATTGCTTATTGCTTGTATAGCGTAGAATCACCCGAAGGTATCGAAACGCTTCCAGACCTTAACAATTCACAATAGGACCGAGTGTTACAGGCATAAATTAACATAATAACAATATAAAATATGTACCACAATTAAAATCAAATAATAAAACAACAATATAACACCATAAAACCAATACAGTACAGAAACCATAGAAATCACATAAGACCAAAGGAGAGACAACACACAATTCCCAACAGATCTAGCAGTGCTTCCCGCCAGAATGACCCTAACCTCACTCTTCCTATCAATCTGCCTCTGCCCACAGATAGGTTTTTAGATCCCTCCTGAATGTGGGTAGGTCAAGACTCTGTCTAAGACTTAGGGGAAGTAGATTCCATTCTCTCGGGCCAAGGACAGAAAAAGCCCTGCCCCCCCATTTTTTCAGCCGACTCTTTGGCTGTTCCAAACGGAATTGGCAGCTCCATCTAAGGGAGCGGCCAGTAACATGTCTATTCAATTTCTCACATAGATAGGCGGGTCCTAGCCCGTGAAACGCTTTAAAAACAAGTGTTAGAATTTTAAAACGCACCCTCTGACCAACTGGCAGCCAATGCAGGGCAGCCTGATGTCTCGGGGTGGGGCAGTGGCCTCTGAGATTTAATGCAAGCCTTACCGCCTGATTCTGGACTTTTTGAAGTCTCCTAATCTGGACTTGAGGCAGTCCAGCCAGGAGACCATTACAATAGTCCAGATGGGGAAGGACCAGAGCGCGCACTACCGAGATCCTCTCCAGATCTGACAGAAAAGGCAAAATGCGGTAAAGAAGCCGCATCTTAAAATGGCAGGTCTTGACAACCTGACCGACATAGGGGATTAGCGTCAAGTCGCTGTCAATTAGGACCCCTAGTGTCCCCACCGTGTCGGCCGTCCGCGGGCACACCCCTGCCCCATCGGGCCATGATAACACCCAGTGTCCCTCAGGAATATTCCCTGATCTCAGAACTTCGGTTTTGGCCTGGTTTAGCTGCAGGTAGTTAGCTGCCATCCAGTTTTTTATGATCTCCAAACCTGCTACCAACTTGGCCTCCGCCTCTGGCTCATTGGTCGAGATTCTGGAGACCAACTGGGTGTCATCCGCATAGGACTGAAATCGAAGTCCCAGACTTGCGATCACCGCCAGCAGAGGGCGAAGATAGATGTTAAAGAGAAGAGGGGAAAGCGGGGACCCCACACGTCACCTTGATAGGCTCCGAGTAGAAGTCCCCCAGTTTCACCCTATACTCCCTCTCCTCTAAAAATGACTTAAACCATTTCAAGGCCACCTCCTGAAGCCGTGTCAGCAAGATCTGGTGATTTACTGTGTCGAATGCGGCTGACAGGTCCAAGAGAATGAGGATTGAGTGGGCCCCCCGGTCCGCGTCGACCAGTAGATGGTCCATGACATCCAGCAACGCCGTCTCCGTCCCATGTTTGGGCCGGAAACCGGACTGCCACTTATCGAATAGATTGCCCTCCTCCATGAAAAGCTGCAGCTGACCACAGACAACCTTCTCCATTATCTTGGCTGGAAAAGATAGCCCTGTGATAGGCCTGGACTTCTCCGGGTCAGAGGGATCGGTGCCACCTTTTTTTAAGATAGGAGTAACAATTGCCCGTTTAAAAATCTAGGAACGGTACCGTCCACTAGAGAGCAATTGATAAGGTCAGCCAAAACTGGGGCTAAAATCACACGGGCTTCTTTAAACACCTGGCCTGGACACGGGTCGGAAGGAGGAGCTGAGGCCTTAGATTTCGCAATTAAATCCAAGACTTCTATGGAGGAAACTGTCCTAAAATCAAATTCTGAAACCAGAATTTCTGGTACCCTTACCGCCGACGAGGGTGACCTTGTCATCTCCAGTTCGGCACTTACCTGGCCTTCAAGGCCCTTATATAGTTATTTTATTCACACAAAAGTCTGCAAACTCTTGGGCTTTCTCTTTAGAAGCCTTCACCTCCATCTGGGCTGAGGGTTGTTACCTGCAGCCTCAATCTTAGATGATATATAAGATCTTTTTACACGTACAATTGCCGCTTTATAACCGCACATGAAGATTCTCCATTTTATAAGGTTAGGTTTGGACTGGTTTTTCCGCCACGTTCTTTCCAGGGCTCGTCCCTTTTTCCTTAAGTCAGCCAGATCAAGAGAGAACCAGTCTGCTGAGCCCAGTTTTCTACCTTTTTTTGCTTTTCTGGACTGTACTGGGGCTACTATATCCAGGGCTGCTGTTATACCATAATGCATAATCCTAACACTAACCTCCCTGTAACCCTAACACGAACACTAACCCTCCCTGTAATCCTAACACTAACCCTCCCTGTAATCCTAACACTAACCCTCCCTGTAACCCTAACACTAACCCTCCCTGTAACCCTAAGGCCTAGTACACACGAGAGGATTTATCCGCGGAAACGGTCCGGAGGTCCGTTTCCGCAGATAAATCCTCTGGCGGATTTTGATCTCATGGTTGTACTAACCATGAGATCAAAATCCCAGCGGAATTCCGTCCGCGGTTACGTGTCGCGCCGTCGCTGTGATATAAGGACTTCCACGCATGCGTTGAATCATTATGACGCATGCGAGGGATGCATTCGCACGGATTGATCCGGTGAGTCTGTACAGACCAGCGGATCAATCCGTTGGACTGGATTCCAGCGGATAGATTTCTTAGCATGTTAAGAAATTTTGATCCGCTGGAAATCCATCCCCGGGGGAAAAAATCAGCGGAAAAATATCCGCTGGATCGTACACACCAGGGGATCTATTTGCTGAAACCGGTCCGCGGATCAATTCCAGCGGATCGATCCTCTCGTGTGTACGGGGCCTAACACTAACCCTCCCTGTAACCCTAACACTAACCCTCCCTGTAACCCTAACACTAACCTTCCCTGTAATCCTAACACTAACCCTCCCTGTAATCCTAACACTAACCCTCCCTGTAAACCTAACACTAACCCTCCCTGTAACCCTAACACTAACCCTCCCTGTAATCCTAACACTAACCTTCCCTGTAATCCTAACACTAACCCTCCCTGTAATCCTAACACTAACCCTCCCTGTAACCCTAACACTAACCCTCCCTGTAACCCTAACACTAACCCTCCCTGTAATCCTAACACTAACCTTCCCTGTAATCCTAACACTAACCCTCCCTGTAATCCTAACACTAACCCTCCCTGTAAACCTAACACTAACCCTCCCTGTAACCCTAACACTAACCCTCCCTGTAAACCTAACACTAACCCTCCCTGTAATCCTAACACTAACCCTCCCTGTAAACCTAACACTAACCCTCCCTGTAACCCTAACACTAACCCACCCTGTAACCCTAACACTAACCTTCCCTGTAATCCTAACACTAACAGAACGTGTGTACGCGGCATTAGGTTGTCAACACGGTTGGTTTATATCAGACATGTCCAAAGTCCGGCCCGTGGGCCATTTGCGGCCCGCGTTCCGGTTTGATGTGGCCCCCCCTTGAAATTTGCTTATATATTTATATATATATACATATATATACACATCTGTGGCCCGCCAAGTAAATCCATCTGTGGCCCCCAAAGCTTGAGTGTGTTATGTTTTTTATGCTGTTAATATATCTTCTTAAGCTTGACAAATCCCAAGTGCTGCGCTGATTGTTAATACCGGTATGAGCCGGGGCGCGTGGCTGGGCGTGTTCAGAAGTCGATGTGCCAGAGCCGCTATGAAGCTGACAGCGCAAAGAGCCAATCACAGGCACTGTGACGATTCCCGATCTCTGCATCTGCGGATAGAGATATAGCCCTGCTATGGCTATGGAGACGGGTGGGGGCCATCTTGCCGTCACTCGTATCCCAGCCGAGCAGGACACAGGACGCGATCGCCTCTGCCGCTGGCTCCGGTAAGCGGCGAAGGGCGTGGGAGGGTGGGCCCTCTCCCGTCACCAATAACGGTGATCCATCTTTAAAATTATGGCGTATATGTACAGTGAGCGGGTCCTTAAGTGGTTAAGAAAAATGGATTTGTCCATCTGCACTCAATAGTTCATAGGGCAGGCAAATAGGGTCAAGTCTATTGATTCGGCCAGAATGGCAGTTGCATAGGGTGTATACAAAAAAAGCTGCGCTAAGACAAGTGACTAAATGAAGATCCCTCTTAAAGGGAAAATGAGGTATTGAATCGATGTAGTAACGCAATTAATAAGTGCAAAAACACAATCAATAGGTGCAAATGGTATTAAACCTAGATAACAACAATCCAGGTCAGTGTACCTAAATAAGGACTTATTGTTATAGACAAATAAATGTGGAACATAACAAATTAACAATAGACATAACAACCCAGTGACATGTGTACCGTATTTATCGGCGTATACCGCGCACTTTTTTCCCCCTTAAAGCGGGGGTTCACCCGATCGACGGGAAATTTTTTTTTTTATTTTTTTTTACCTTAAAATCAGGCATTGTAGCGCGAGCTACAGTATGCCTGTCCCGAATTTTTTCCCCCCATACTCACCTTGTAGTCGTCCATCGAAGATACCGGGGAATGGGCGTGCCTCTGGAGACGGAGGATGATTGACGGCCGGCTCTGGCGCGTCACGCTTCTCCGGAAATAGCCGAAATAGGCTTGGTCTTCACGACGCGTGCGCATAGCCTGTGCGCAGGCGCCGTGAAGAGCCGAGACCTACTCCGGCTGTCTTCGGGGAGAGTGACGTGCCAGGGCCGGCCGTCAATCATCCTCCCTCTCCATAGGCACGCCCATTCCCCGCGGGAGCCGAAATCTACGATGGACGACTACAAGGTGAGTACGGGGTTAAAAAAATCGGGACAGGCATACTGTAGCTCGCGCTACAATGCCTGTCTCGATGGTAAAATCATGGGATTGTGGGTGAACTACCGCTTTAAAATAAGGGGAACATCGTGGGTGCGCTATATACGCCGATACCCGAGCCTAGTTTGAATGCCTGCGCTGACATATACCGAGCGCAGTACACTCGGGTACATTCGGCCAGGCTCGGCTTCGCTCACGCATAAACGTCACAGAGCGTGAGCACGAGCGATGCCGAGCCTGACCGAATATAGCCGAGTGTACTGCACTCGGTATATGTCGGTGCAGGCATTCAAACTGAGCGCGGGAAGCGGCGATTCGACGGGGAGACAGCGCGGGAGAAGCCGGGAGGACACCACCGCAGACGGACGCCGGACCTGACAAGACCGCTGATGGACGCTGCGCAAGACACCAAAACTAAGTACTAAAATGTTTTTTTTTACAGGAATTGCGGTTCCACATTAGGGGTGCGCGCTATGCGCCGAAGGGCGCAATACCCCGATAAATACGGTGGGCCAGATTCTCAGAGGAGATACGACGGCGTATCTCCAGATACGCCGTCGTATCTCTGAGTCCGGCTGGTTGTATCCATGTGCCTGATTCTTAGAATCAGTTACGCATAGATATCTATTAGATCCGACAGGCGTAAGTCTCTTACGCCGTCGGATCGTAACTGCATATTTACGCTGGCCGCTAGGGGCGTGTACGCTGATTTACACGTCGAAATATGTAAATCAGCTAGATACGCAAATTCACGAACGTACGCCCGGCCGACGCAGTACAGTTACACCGTTTACGTTAGGCTTTTCCCGGCGTATAGTTACGCCTGCTATATGGTGGCGTAAGTGCGGCGTACCAATGTTAACCACTTCCCGACCTCCTCATGTACATATACGTCAGCAGAATGGCACGGACAGGCACATGTACGTACCTGTACGTCCTCTGCTAGATGTGGGTGGGGGGTCCGATCGGGACCCCCCCCCGGTACATGCGGAGGTCGGGTCCGCTCGGGGAGCGATCCGGGACGACGGTGCGGCTATTTGTTTATAGCCACTCCGTCGCGATCGCTCCCCGGAGCTGAAGAACGGGGAGAGCCGTGTGTAAACACGGCTTCCCCGTGCTTCACTGTGTCGGCGCATCGATCACTTCATTCCCTTTATAGGGAAGACACGATCGATGACGTCATTCCTACAGCCACACCCCCCTACACTAGTAAACACACACAAAGTAAACCCTAACTCCTACAGCGCCCCCTGTGGTTAACTCCCAAACTGCAACTGTCATTTTCACAATAAACAATGCAATTTAAATGCATTTTTTGCTGTGAAAATGACAATTGTCCCAAAAATGTGTAAAAATTGTCCGAAGTGTCCGCCATAATGTCGCAGTCACGAAAAAAATCGCTGATCACCGCCATTAGTAGTAAAAAAAATAAAAAAAATAAAAATGCAAAAAAACTATCCCCTATTTTGTAAACGCTATAAATTTTGCGCAAACCAACCGATAAACGATTATTGCGATTTTTTTTACCAAAAATAGGTAGAAGAATACGTATCGGCCTAAACTGAGGGAAAAATTTTTTTTATATATGTTTTTGGGGGATATTTATTACAGCAAAAAGTAAAAAATATTGCATTTTTTTCAAAGTTGTCGCTCTATTTTTGTTTATAGCGCAAAAAATAAAAACCGCAGAGGTGATCAAATACTAGGGTTGTCCCGATACCACTTTTTTAGGACCGAGTACAAGTACCGATACTTTTTTTCAAGTAGTCGCCGATACCGAATACCGATACTTTTTTTAAATGTGTCCCCAAATGCAGCCATGTCCCCCACATATGCAGCCATGTCCCTCTAGCCATGTCCCTCACATATGCAGCCATGTCCCTCTAGCCATGTCCCTCACATATGCAGCCATGTCCCTCTAGCCATGTCCCTCACATATGCAGCCATGTCCCTCTAGCCATGTCCCTCACATATGCAGCCATGTCCCTCTAGCCATGTCCCTCACATATGCAGCCATGTCCCTCTAGCCATGTCCCTCACATATGCAGCAATGTCCCTCTAGCCATGTCCCTCACATATGCAGCAATGTCCCTCTAGCAATGTCCCTCACATATGCAGCCATGTCCCTCTAGCCATGTCCCTCACATATGCAGCCATGTCCCTCACATATGCAGCAATGTCCCTCTAGCCATGTCCCTCACATATGCAGCAATGTCCCTCTAGCCATGTCCCTTGATGCGGCGGCGCGATGCGGCGGCAGCGGCGGGGGGGGGAAAGGGGGGGGGAAGTATTCTATTTAGGTATCGGGGGTATTTGCACGAGTACGAGTACTCCCGCAAATACTCGGTATCGGTCCCGATACCGATACTAGTATCGGTATCTGGACAACCCTATCAAATACCACCAAAAGAAAGCTCTATTTGTGGGGAAAAAAGGACGCCAATTTTGTTTGGGAGCCACGTCGCACGACCGCGCAATTGTCTGTTAAAGCGACGCAGTCCCGAACTGTAAAAACCCCTTGGGTCTTTAGGCAGCAATATGGTCCGGGGCTTAAGTGGTTAAGTATGGCCGTCGTTCCCGCGTCGCAATTTGAAAAAGTTACGTCGTTTGCGC
Source organism: Rana temporaria (assembly GCF_905171775.1). Taxonomy (NCBI): domain Eukaryota; kingdom Metazoa; phylum Chordata; class Amphibia; order Anura; family Ranidae; genus Rana; species Rana temporaria. Next base: position 18,710,032 of record NC_053492.1, read on the forward strand.
AAGTCGTCCGTGAATGGGGCTGGACGTCATTTACGTTCACGTCAAAACCAATGACTTCCTTGCGGCGTACTTTGGAGCAATGCACACTGGGAAATTCCACGGACGGCGCATGCGCCGTTCGGGAAAAACGTCAATCACGTCGGGTCAAGCCTGATTTACATAACACACGCCCACCTCTTCACAATTTGAATTTTTTTTTGAGAATACGGCACTTGCCTGTAAAAGTTGCGGAGGCGTAATGTAAATAGGATACGTTACGCCTGCACAAAGTTACGCCATTCTACGTGAATCTACCCCGGTATATATAAACTCCAAAAGTCCAAATGGAAAAAACGGCAAGATCCGCACAGTGACAGCGGCGTCTAAAACTGAGTGGATTCAGTGTAAAGGAAATTATCCCAAAATCCAGAAAACCGTGTAGGATAGGAAATCCACCACCTTAGATAATACTGCCTCTTACCAGCTGGGTTGATCTCTGATAAGGAGATCAAAAACGCATGAGACAGATGCTTCTCAAAGACTCTCCACCAGGGGGATCCTCGTAGTAACTTCCACAAGTAGGAAGTGCCATGAAAGAGAAGGACCTGCATAGTATAAAATCCCAAATTATTTATTGTAGAATATAAAAATGCGCACTTACAATTATCCAGTAAATAAGGAGCATATAGATCAGTGGTTCTCAATCTTCTAGTGCCGTGACCCCTTGATAAAATTTCCCAAGTGGTGGGGACCCCTAACAGTAAAATAATTTTTGTAGCGTGGGTTGTCAGCACCCAAGCCAAGACAAGTTCCCTGAGTCTCTTTCTCTCGTACGGTATTAAAACCCCTTATGGTACTCACTGTGTCTCCACAGCAGTGACACCTATGCCAAAATCAGGAGATAGGGTCTCCTCCAGCCCCTCCCACTTCACATTCCTCACCAGCCAGCTGACATCTAGTCTGTGCCCCCAGTCGCGCCGTGAACTGAATGGGTGGCTGCGAAGAGGCTGAGTGGGCCACCGCAATCTCCAGGGACAGCCCTGATGGGTAGCCATGAAAAGGCTGGGAGAGCGGTGCGGGATTCAGGAACAGCCCAGGATTTGGTGACCCCTGGCAAATTGTCATTCGACCCCCAAGGGGGTCCCGACTCCCAGGTTGAGAACCACTGATATAGATAAAATCGAGACGGCCGGCTCCTTGATGTGCCTGCCCGTGTCTTCCGGGTTCAGCTGGTGTCGCGGTGATGTCAGAACGTCGCCTGCCCAACGTTTCGTCGCAATTGGACGTGGTCACGGGGTATAGGGTCGCTGGATGCCAGGAACTACTGTGAAACATTCAGTGTAAAAAAATAATAAAAAAGAGCTGCGGATGTGAAGAAAGTATCACGTATTAGCCTATATTCTCTACATGAAGCCTGAGCTTTCCAAAGGGTTAACAAATTCCAAGATGCTTCCACGTTTCAAGATAGAGCTCCTTTCCTGACCCATGGCAAATGGTGTACACCTCCTCCCCACCCCATTGTCTTCAGCGAGCCTTTCATCCTCTTCCCTCACCAGCGGGGTAGAGAAAGAGCCGAGTGATGGAGCTGTAAGTGCCCATCACCAAGGGGGAGCATCTTCAGAGGAGGTGAAGTAAGGCTGTTACAAGAATAACTGGAAGAATGACAGGAAAATGACACACTAGCCATAACTAAAAAAGGGGACAAATGTTTTATAGCTCACCGTCAACGAGGTGAACATAGAACGCTATCCCTTCAGGGTGAAAGTCACTAGTAGCTTGCATGATGTCAAGTGATGTTCACTTTAGTCTCTTCTTCTGACTGTAATCCACTGAAAGTTCCTATTCACTAATAAACCACCTGCAGCTGAGGGTGAATCTGGTCATGAGATGGATGCAGTCGGGGGTGCAGCAAAAACCCAGCTTAACAATTGTTTTTTCCTCCAAGAGCAGACATAAACATTATCCATAGACAAGAACCAGAGGTGTAACTAGAACCTTCTCTGCCCCGGTGCAAGTAACCATGAAGGGTCCACGTGACCCCCTTCCCACTGGTCTCTGTTGTAATATTTATATATATGTGTAGGTATGTATGGCACAATATATTGTATTGCATTACCATATTGACCAGGAATTCAGTTGAACTGTCCAAGCCAGCTTCTAACATATCAAAGGGACAGCTGAAGACCCTTTGATGTGTTAATCTTATGCAAGACTACCTAGGAAGTATTTATTGATGGTAATTAGACTTGAGGGGGTATTCATTCAGGGAAACATTTGGTTGACCTGGAAGAACCCCTCCCTGCAGTGTGAGACCAGTATTTGACACATTCAAGCTGGCATTCAGTCAGTCTTGTCACTGAGAATATTGGGCCGGATTCAGCAAAAATTTACGCCGGTGTACCTATAGATACGCCGCGTAAATTCAAAGCTACGCCGGCGTATCTTCTTTCTGTATTCAGAAAGCAAGATACGCCGAAATTAGGCTAAGATCCGACTGGCGTAAGTCTCTTACGCCGTCGTATCTTAGGGTGCAAATTTACGCTGGCCGCTAGGTGGCACTTCCGTAGTTTTCGGCGTAGAATATGCAAATGACCTAGATACGGCGATTCACAAACGTACGCGCGGCCGGCGGATTTTTTTTACGTCGTTTGCGTAAGGCTTTTCCAGCGTAACGTTGCTCCTGCTTCTATGAGGCGTACGCAATGTTAAGTATGGACGTCGTTCCCGCAACTAATTTTGAATTTTTTACGTCGTTTGCGTAACTCGTCCATGAATGGGGCTGGACGTAATTTACGTTCACGTCGAAACCAATGACGTCCTTGCGGCGTACTTTGGAGCAATGCACACTGGGAAATTCCACGGACGGCGCATGTGCCGTTCGGGGAAAAACGTCAATCACGTCGGGTCACCAATAATTAACATAAAACACGCCCCCTCATCCTCATTTGAATTATGCGCGCTTACGCTGGCACCATTTACGCTACGCCGCCATAGCTTAGGAGGCAAGTGCTTTGTGAATACAGCACTTGCCTCTCTGACTTACGGCGGTGTAGCGTAAATACGATACGCTGCGCCGCCGTAACAATGCGCAGATCTACCTGAATCCGGCCCATTCTCTGTATATTCTCTGTATGAATATGGCACAGGTCTAGGAAAAGATGGGATTCTGAATTACTGGATTTGTATCGTCTGTGGAATTTGGACTTTATTCTGTATTGGAAGTCAAATGAATGCACTCTCTGGAGAGCCTGGTGTGTTGCTGCGAACAACATAATTTATAGTCATCATACTAACACCTAAATATCAATTATCTAACCGGACTCCACTATATATGATTTCACTAAAAGCCCTTTCCGTAGGACCCAGGGCTCTTTTCTCTAAGCCCAGGGCCCTTCCTTCTGAGCCTAGGCCCTTCTTTCAGAGACCTTCCCACTTATACCTTTACTCCCACTGCGGGGCCCTTTATTACAGTCCAATAGCGGGAACCCTTTCACATATTCTTCAGCAGGCCCCCCTTCCTTCCTGCTGTCTTGGGGCCTGTGACAGACTCACCCGGGACAGAGGCTTTTGGAGGGGACTCAATGCTAGCCTCTTGCCTGGGCCCTGGCATTTGGGGGAACGGTGCTCTTTGTGAGCTGTATGCCTGGGGACCCTGTGTATGCCATATTAGAGTGACTGATTCATACTGTTGGGACATACAGTGTAAGGAGATGCTAATGCCGTCACCTCCAGCCATCTGTCTGTTCTCTGTGCTAATTGACCCTGCTATTGTGTGAAAATGTCCTGTGTTTACACTTATGATAACGTGTATTGTATAGCAGGTGAGCGAGGAGACGCGACGTCTACCCTGAAAGGTCATATCTATAAGGCCGCGTACACGCGATCAGTCCATCCATTGAGAGGTTAACTGATGAAGCGGACTGATGGTCTGATGTGCCAAATCGATCGAGTCCAACGCGGTGACGTAAAACACGACGACGTGCTGAGAAAAATAAAGTTCAATGCTTCCAAGCATGCTTCGACTTGATTCTGAGCATGCACGGATTTTTAACCAATGATTTTGCATACTAATCGGTTAGGCGTCCATCGGTTCAATTTTAAAGCAAGTTTTAACATTTCTGACTGAAGGATAACTGACTGATGGGGCCCACACACCATCGGTTTGGACCGATGAAACGGTCCTTCAGTCCGTTTCCATCGGTTTTGACCGACCGTGTGTACGCAGCCTGAGTCACCTAGTCTGGGTAAATGATTAGTTAATTAGCTCATGTTAATTTATGTTCTGGTTACCTCCTCTTTACCTGTATATAAGGTTGTATTCTTGGTTCTAATAAACACTCCATGTTCAGCAGACAAACAAGTCTCATCTCGTTGTGTGCTTGTGAGCAGCTGGAATATCTGATATCTATATCCAAACTGATAGGAAGCGGTATATGACGGAAGCACTCAAGCGGAGTGTGGGACGTTCCGTTATAGGGCCCCTCACGGTTGTGGAACGCCAGGGCTCGGTCGCAAGTGCGACCCTATAGTTCTGCCACTGACGTGAACATTATATCACATGGCTGTGCAGGAGACATATGCAGTGGCATCACTAAGAGGGGCCAGAGGAGGCCCTGACCCCCCCCCCCCAACATTATGCTGTATGGGAACATGTTACCTTCAATCAAATACAAATTCCAGAACAAAGCTTCTCTAAATGCTTTGCAAATAATCAGGGCCACCATTGGAAACCGTGGGGCCCCATTCAGCCTAACAGAGCCAGGCCCCCTCTTCCATGTCACACTTCACACAGAAAAGGGACTTTAAATAATTTATTGTGCATGCATTACACAGTAATCCCGCCAGTCTCAGGTGGAGTAATCCTCTGTGCTGCAGTTCCTGACAATTACGTTCCGTCCTGCCCCAACGGATTGACATGGAGGAAGAGACCGGAAATTTTCATTTCATCGTCAGGAGCCACAGTGCTGTTCATTCTCTTTCGCCTGATCCCAAAAATGAAGAAATAATACCCTCTCTATCCTCGGCCCTTGCTGCTTAAAAGATGGGGTCTGGGGAACCATTATTTAATAACTGGGAGCCACGGCCCTTGGAATTACTGTACATACACCCAATAGTATTTAAAGAGTCCACTCTCTGCCCCCTGGCCCTCCTGATGAACTGATGGGGCCCAGGTCTGAAGGGTTGGCTCTACCCCCTATTGGAAACCCTGCAAATATTGGAACAGCATACCTTGGCAGTTAAATCTTTGATCTACATATAAACGAAATAGTAAATCTGTAAAACATAGCAATTCCTGTCTGTCAAGTGTGCAGGATGGGAGTGGCAGAAGGGGGAGAGTAGCAGGACGTACAAAATACGTCCTAGAAAGGTTGTTGAAGTATATGGGGGCGCACCTCCTAGGTCTAAGGTCCACAAGTGGTTAAGAAAGTGACATGCAAATGAAGGTCTGACTCCTAATGTTTTTAAGAAGTCACACCTTCTTGATGAAGAAAAGTTTAAACCATAGGAAAAGAAGCCGATTATCGTAAGCATCCCCAGCAGTATTTGTCCAAACACCTGTAAATGCCACTTTTGCTGGACAGCTTGGTCCATATTAATTGTGTAATGCATAGCAACTTGTAGCTGTCATATTTGCAGTGGGGGGGAGCATCATCAAGGAAGGAGGAGCAGGTCATACAAGATACGTCCTAAAAACACTGTTAAGGTTATCGGCGGTGTACCTCCTACGTCTGAGGCTGCATTCACACTACAACGCGGCGTATTTTACCACAAATTGCCGCGACAAATTGCGGCGTTTTGTCCCACGATTTGCCGCGACAAAACGCGGTAAAATACACAGGAGGGGTGATCAACATTGTCGGCTATGGCCGAACGCTGAAAGCCACCTGAAAAAAAGGTCCGGGACTTGTTTTAGGCTTCAGGCGTTTCGGCGTTCGGCGTGGAGATGTGAACCATCTCCATAGCCGACAATGTAAACTCACCCCTCCAGCGTATCAGGGGCTGCTGCGGCGTCGCGCTTCAGGCGTATATACGCCTAGGTGTGAATGGGCACTGAGAGCCCATTCACACCTAGGCGTTTTGTCGCCTGTAGTGTGACGCCGCTGCCGCCCCAAGACGCCAGAGGGATGATTTAACATTGCCCTCTATGGAGATGGTTCACATCTCCACGCCGAACGCCTGCCGCCTGAAAGAAAGTCCCGGACCTTTTTTTCAGGCGGCTTTCGGCGTTCGGCATAGGAGATGGGAACCATCTCCATAGGGGGACAATCTAGGGGCACATCTAGGCGGACAATCGCAGCGTTTTGTCGCCGCAAATCGTGGTACAAAACGCCGCTATTTATCGCCGCATTTCGCGGGACAAAACGCCGCGATTTTGTCTGCCTAGATGTGAATGCAGCCTAAGGTTCACAGATGGGTAAATGTGGGAAAAACCCAGCCTGTTCTGTGCCACCCCAGCCTGCTCTGTGCCACCCCAACCTGCCCTGTACCACCCCAACCTGCCCCATAGCACCTCAACCTGCCATTTGCCACCCTAACTTGCCCCATACCACTCCAACCTACCCTGTACCACCCCAACATGCCCTATACCACCCCAACCTGCCACTATACCACTCTATACTACCCTAACCTGCCACTATACCACCCTATACTATAATTTACAGAGGCTAGTTTGGGGTGCGCCCCGTGACCGTGTGCTGCCTGCATGGTGCTGGGCAGCCTAGAAAGAGGAGGGGGGGTGACACCATGTTCTACCGCACCGGGTGACACCAACCCTAGTGACGCCAATGGCGATTTGGGACCATTTTCACATGTAAGTGTGAAGGTCTTCAGAGAGAGGGGAAGACTCCTGAAGCAACTGATATATAGCAGAGATTACCATAATCGTAACCGATGAGGGCGTTGGGAACATACGAGTTCAAAAAACGTTGGTTTAGGTAAGGTAAGGGATGGGGAGAGGGGTGATGATTTATTTGAAGGTAGGAATAACATTTTTTGGTATCTGGTATTTGGACTGGAGGTCAGCAAAGGTCCGGACGTCTAAGCAGTGGCGGAACTACCGCCATATCGACCCACGCGGGCGCTATGGGGCACGCAGCTGGGTGAGGATCAGGGGGGCCCGGTGAGGATAATAGCAACGCCGGCATGGTGTCCCAGCCAGGGGAAGTGAGAGGAGAGGAAGAGGCGAGCTGTCCGTATCAGCAGAGAGCGGAATTGCCCGCTGTAATAGCTTTCATTAGAACTTCCAGTGTTCCCGGGGCTCATGTCACATAGCTCCACCTCTTGGTCCGGCACCTTTGATCGACAGAACGCCGGTCCAGTGTCGGACATGTGACGTCATCAAAGGCGTTGGGCTAAGAGGTGGGGCTATGTGACGATGAGCCCCGGGAAGACGGGAAATTCAAATGAAAGCTATTACAGCGGGCAATCCCGCTCTCTGCTGATCCGGCCGGCTTGCCTCTTCCTCTGCACAGGCCAGGCTGTATTGGGAACAGGCAATGCTGTAGTGGGCACAGGTCATGCCGCATTGGGCACAGGCAATGCTGTATTGGGCACATGTCATGCTGTATGGGGCACAGGCAGGCCAGGCTGTATTGGGCACAGGCAGGCCAGGCTGTATTGGGCACGGGCAGCGCTGTATGGGGTACAGGTCACGCTGTATGGGGCACAGGTCACGCTGCATTGGGCACAGGTCACGCTGCATTGGGCACAGGTCACGCTGCATGGGGCACAGGTCACGCTGCATGGCGCACAGGTCACGCTGCATGGCGCACAGGTCACGCTGCATGGCGCACAGGTCATGCTGCATTGGACACCGGTCACGCTGTATGGGGAACCGGTCACGCTGTATGGGGCACAGGTCACGCTGTATGGGGCACAGGTCACGCTGCATTGACACTAGGGCGGCTCTGGGGGGCCCCATTCAACATTTTGCTATGGGGCCCTGTGATTTCTAGTTACGCCTTTGCGTCTAAGATATGTTATAGTTTGTCCAAACCCCTGTAGCTGCAACTTTTGCTTGCCAGCTTGGCCTGTATGTAAATGTTTAATATACAGAAATTCCCATCCGTTTTGTTTTTAGAGGGGGAGAGGGATCAAGGGGGAGAGAAGAAGGACGTGCAAGATTAATGCTAGAAATGTTTTGGAAGGTTATGTGGGCATACATACCTCCTACGTCACTTTTTCTGGACAGCTTGGCCCGTAAAGAAAATTTTAATAAAGGCATGTGAAATAAAAAAATAAAAATCTTATACTGAATATTATCATTACAGGTCCTGACTCAATTTTTTTCGAGATTTTTCACCTCGGTAGTGTCGGTGTTAATGGCTCAGATTCTCAAAAAAGGCAGGCGTAGCGTATCTCAGATACACTGCGCCGCCGTAACTTAGAGCGGCAGGTCCCGTATTCAGAAACATCTTCTGCTCTAAGTTACGGTGGCGTAGTGTATCTGATACGGCGTAAGCCCGCCTAATTCAAACTAGGCTGGCAGGGGGCGTGTTGTATGTAAATGTTTTGTGACCCCACATAAATGACGCTTTTATCGAACGGCGCATGCTCAGTATCACGTCGAATTTTCAAATTAAATTGCGCCCGCTCAATGCCTAGTCGACGTGAACATAACTTACGTCCAGCCCCATTCACGGACGACTTACGCAAACGACGTAAAACACGACGCTGTTCCAACGTCCATACCCAACATGACTTACCCCTGCTTTATGAGGGTTAACTTTACGCCGGCGTATGTCTTACGTAAACGACGTATCTTGATACGCCGGGCGCACGTACGTTTGTGAATCAGCGTATCTAGCTCATTAGCATATTTGACGCGGAAGTCTACGGAAGCGCCACCTAGCGGCCAGCGTAAATATGCACCCTAAGATACGACGGTGTAAGAGACGTACGCCGCTCGTATCTTAGCCGAATGTATGCGTAACTGATTCTAAGAATCAGCCGCATAGATACGACGGCTCTCATTCGGACTTGCGACGACGTACATGGCGCTACGCCGTCGTAAAAGTCCTTTGAGAATCTGGGCCAATGAGTTCAGGGTGTAAATCTATCGGCGCTCAGACTAGTCCTATTTACTATTTGAATATTTTAGGAAGGTAGGATCGCAGGTTTCCGGCCAATAACTCGCTACGTTCTAATTTCTCGGGTTCCCTAATGATGGTTATTTATTTCGGGAGTCATCGACTGCCCATGAGCGAAGCAATGTTCATGAATTTTATCTCCGTGCAATATACCTAAATATCTCTGTGAAATTACCATTATCCCGCCATCTCCAGCTAGGCAGAAGCGTGACGTTTCGCTTACCGTCAGGCATTAAGCTATGATTTGCCGCGCCATCTGGCAATTACACAAACTCACTGGCAGATATACTGTACGCCGCTTGTATCCGTTATTGGTGAGACGTCGCCTGCCTGCGTGAAGTTATTTAGGGGCAGAGGGTGGCTGAACTTCAGCAGATGTCATGGGAACCAACAGGCGTTCGCGCTGAATTAGGGGTAAATAAACGCGTCTGCTGGAAGCAAACAATTACTCAGCCGCCGCTTTTGAAAAAGAGATGTTTGCAAACAGGAAATAATACATGGTGAGCGTGAAGTTTATTTCCTGAAGCAGAAAGTCGGCATTTGGAGAAATATGAAAGCGGCGATTGACGACCGCCGCTTCTGAAAATGCTGATTGCTGGGCTGTCATGTTGATCCGTTGGGATCAAAGCTTTCTAAATTGCTGGGTTTGAGATTTGAGTCAGTAAATTAAGGAGACTGAAAATTTTACCGCGCGTCAACATAGGATCTTCCAGCACGTTTCGGTTTCACCTGGAGTGCCAGCGCTATTTGCAATCAAGAGACAGCTTTGCTGAATGGGGCAGCTTCAAATTCTGATACGATGTACGGGGCCGCGGGGCGGTGTTCGAGAAACTCATCTCCACACTTTACCTGAGACCCCTGCGATTTCTTGTGCACCCCAGCATCATCTAGAGACTCCAGTGCACCCCTGACCCTGGTCCCCCCAATAGCATCCCTTTCACTTAGTGACCCTAAGGGCAATTGTCTCCAGTGTTCCCCAGAACATCCTTTGTCATCTGGTGACCCCTGTGTGCCCTGTGATTCCAATGCAGGCCAAAGCATCTCTTGTTACTCATGACCACAGGACCAACTATGCACTCCAATACACCCCAGAGCATCCTGTGTCATCTTGTGACCGCCTGTGCACCCTGAAACTCCAGCACACCCCAGAGCATCCTCTTCACTTAGTGACCCTATGGAAGATTGTGTGCCATGTGACTCCAAGGCTTCCCAGAGCATCCTCTTCACTTAGTGACCCTATGGAAGATTGTGCGCCATGTGACTCCAAGGCTTCCCAGAGCATCCTTTTCACTTAGTGACCCTATGGGTGATTGTGCGCCACGTGACTCCAAAGCTTCCCAGAGCATCCTTTTCACTTGGTGACCCTATGGAAGATTGTGCGCCATGTGACTCCAAGGCTTCCCAGAGCATCCTTTTCACTTAGTGACCCTATGGGTGATTGTGCGCCACGTGACTCCAAGGCTTACTAGAGCATCCTATTCACTTAGTGACCCTATGGGTGATTGTGCGCCACGTGACTCCAAGGCTTACTAGAGCATCCTATTCACTTAGTGACCCTATGGGTGATTGTGCGCTATGTGACTCCAAGGCTTACTAGAGCATCCACTTCACTTAGTGACCCTATGGTTGATTGTGCGCCACGTGACTAAGGCTTCCCAGAGAATCCTCTTCACTTAGTGACCCTATGGGTGATTGTGCGCCACGTGACTCCAAGGCTTCCTAGAGCATCCTCTTCACTTAGTGACCCTATGGGTGATTGAGTGCCACGTGACTCCAAAGCTTCCCAGAGCATCCTTTTCACTTAGTGACCCTATGGGTGATTGAGTGCCACGTGACTCCAAAGCTTCCCAGAGCATCCTTTTCACTTAGTGACCCTATGGGTGATTGTGCGCCATGTGACTCCAAGGCTTCCCAGAGCATCCTCTTCACTTAGTGACCCTATGGGTGATTGTGCGCCACGTGACTCCAAGGCTTCCTAGAGCATCCTCTTCACTTAGTGACCCTATGGGTGATTGTGCGCCACGTGACTCCAAGGCTTCCTAGAGCATCCTCTTCACTTAGTGACCCTATGGGTGATTGTGCGCCATGTGAATCCAAGGCTTCCTAGAGCATCCTCTTCACTTAGTGACCCTATGGGTGATTGTGCACCACGGGACTCCAAGGCTTCCCAGAGCATCCTCTTCACTTAGTGACCCTATGGGTGATTGTGCGCCACGGGACTCCAAGGCTTCCCAGAGCATCCTCTTCACTTAGTGACCCTATGGGTGATTGTGCGCCATGTGACTCCAAGGCTTCCCAGAATATCCTTTTCACTTAGTGACTCTATGGGTGATTGTGCGCCATGTGACTCCAAGGCTCCCCAGAGCATCCTCTTCACTTAGTCACCCTATGGGTGATTGTGCGCCATGTGACTCCAAGGCTCCCCAGAGCATCCTCTTCACTTAGTGACCCTATGGGTGATTGTGCGCCACATGACTCCAAGGCTTCCAAGAGCATCATTTTCATTTAGTGACCCTATGGGTGAGGTGATTGTGCGCCACATGGCTCCAAGGCTTCCAAGAGTATCATTTGCCAGGAATGCAGCACCCACCATTGCCAGGAATGCAGACTCACCATTGCCAGGAATGCAGCACCCACCATTGCCATCAGTGCAGCCTGATTGATGCCTATCCATCTGCAGGCTTGGAGGGGACAGGAAGGGGGCAGAACGAGCGCTAAAGATTACCTACAGGAGAATCTCCTATTTACACAGCGGCCTCTATAATAGAAAGTCCCGCCTCCATTGATGGACAGAACAGTCGTCCAATGGCAGCGCAGGAGACGGGACTTCCTATTGCAGAGGCTGCCCGTAAACAGGAAATTTTCCTCCTGCATGTACGGCACTTGTCCCGCCTCCTCCCTGTCCCCTCCAAGGCAGCCAGCATATATATCTTTTGTGGCCCTGGAGCTGAGAGATCGTTGGGGGCCACAAAAGATATATATGTCCAAATAACCAGACGGGCCGTTCAAAACTGGAACATGGGCCGCGATTTGCCGCCGGCCCGGACTTTGGACATGCCTGCCCTAAACCCTTAGCTCCCCACCCAGTGACAGCAGCAGCCACAAGGGAGGTGACAGGCAGTACACCCACACCAACCCAGCCCCCTAAACCCTCAGCTCCCTCCCCCCATGAGGCGACAGGCAGCACTCATACAAGGAAGGTGACAGGCAGCACACACACACCACCCCAGCCCCCTAAACCCCCAGTCCCCCCCAGGGGGACAGGCAGCACACACACCACCCCAGCCCCTTCCAACCCAAACTCCCCCCACCCCAGACGGTAGAGGGATTTTGGTCGCTTAGGGCGGTCCCTGGTGCCAGGGAGGTTGGGTAACGCTGTCCTAGTGCACTCTAGAATAAAGACCGCTCACTGCTGCTCTCTCTCCTTGTGCAGGCTGACTGGTCTCGTCTCCGCCCCCCTCCTGTAATTTTCTACAGGCAGCCTGTAGTGGGTGGGGTCTGCTGGGCCCCTCCCACAGCTCTGCTCTCTGCACAGGCTATGTACAGCACAGTGATGATGACACTGCTACTTTTAAAAAGGTAAGATCTGGGTTCGCGAAGGCATCTGGTGCACGCAAAGTGCATTTATATCCTTGGTGGCTTTTAAAGAATAGATTTAAATGAAAGCGCTTGTGTCGGTGTGTTCAGCTTTAACACGCGGCTTTATTTGCTCGAAGCGCTATCCCTCATGTGATATTTTTCTTGCAGTGGTTTTTGGCACTTTTGGAAGGTGAGGTGCTGAAAATACAGCACTAGGAAACATTAGCGGCTAATAGCATACTTAAGAAAACACAGGCATATTTTATCAGTTGTAAAACGCCGCAAACAACATTTAATATGCATTGTAAAAAAAAAAAACTATATCACCAGGTAAAGCGCGCCCAGCTACACCGCTGACTACCACAATCTTTGTATTTCTAGAATCCGTCAAGGCAAACTCTACATAGAAAAAAAAAACAATGGTCCATATGGTAACTGATCATACCTGGCCCCTCCCCCTTCTAAGGCCACATCCCCTTTTTAACCACTTGCCTAGTAGGGAAAATTTTTGCATACAGGTTAAAAAAAAAAATTTTGCTACAAAATTACTTTGAACCCCCCCTCAAATTATATATTTTCTGAAAGCAGAGGCCCTGGAGAATAAAACGGACCCTACACCCCCCACTTCTCCCATCAGTAATTTTTGCTCTCCGGCATGTGGTCATGTATTGCAGTTCTGAACATTAAATAAAAAGAACACCCCCCCCCCCCCCAGCATTCCTTAAGATGTGCAGCCACTAGGTGGTGCAGATTTTAGCTGTGCAATCTGCTGATCAGCTGCTGGATTACACATTCCCCCCGCCCCCCCCTCCGCCACACTTTTCTGCTGTCAATCATTTTTGCTCTCCAATCATGTGGCCATGTGTAGGTCTATTCTTTAGGGCTAGGATCAGTTATTGTATTGCAATTGAAAAGAAAGATACAATGTATCTTACTCTTCATGCAGGGGAGAAATTGTAAACAAACCAAAGTATGTAAAAAAATAAATAAATAAAAAAGTAAAAATTATAAATAAAGAATAAATTTAAAAAAATAGCCGTGATCAGTCACTGTGAGCCTGTCCCTGGGTTTCTTTCTTCTGAATGAATGAATGAAGAGAAAGATAGAATGTATCGTCCTCTTGCAGGAGAGGGATTGTAAACAAATCAAAGTGTGTAAAAAAAAAAAAAAAATATAAGTAAAAATTATAAATACATAATAAATAAAATAAAAAATAGCCCACTCCTGAATGAAGAAAAAATTATACAATGTACAATGTCTTCTTCTTGCAGGAGAGGAATTGTAAACAAACCAAAGTGTATTAAAAAATAAATAAAAAGTATCAAGTAAAAAAAATAAAAATAAAAATAAAGAATAAAAAATAGACGTGATCAGTAAGAGTCGGTTCACACTGCGGCGGCACGACTTCGGGGGCGACTCTGCAAGTCGTCTTGACGACGACTTCAGAGGCGATTTGCAAAACGACTTCTGTATAGAAGTCAATGCAAATCGCCCCGAGCCGCCCCCGAAGTCGTACAGGAACCTTTTTTCTAAGTCGGAGCGACTGGCGTCGCTCCTATTAGAACGGTTCCATTGCAGTGAATGGGACGCGACGCGTCAGGCGGCTGAGCCGCCTGTCGTGTCGCCCCAGTGTGAACCGGGTCTTACTGTGAGCCTGTCCCTCGGTTTCTATCTTCTTAAAGCGGGGGTTCACCCGAAATTTTTTTTTTAACATTAGATTGAGGCTAATTACGGGAAGCAGAATCAGGTGTTTTTTTTAAATCAATGCAGTACATACCTTTTTAGTGATAGATGTTCTCCGCCGCTTCCGGGTATGGGCTGCGGGACTGGGCGTTCCTATTTGATTGACAGCCTTCTGACGGTCGCATAGAGCGCGTCACGAGTTGCCGAACGTCGGTGCGACTCTATATGGCGCCTGCGCACCGACGTTCGGCTACTTTCGGAAACTCGTGACACGCTGTATGCGACGGTCGGAAGGCTGTCAATCAAATAGGAACGCCCAGTCCCGCAGCCCATACCCGGAAGCGGCGGAGAACATCTATCTCTAAAACGGTAAGTACTGCATTGATTTAAAAAAAACACCCGATTCTGCTTCCCGTAATTAGCCTCAATCTAATGTTAATTTTTTTTGGGGTGAACCTCCACTTTAATGAAGATAAAGATACAATGTATCTTCCTCTTCTTGCAGTGGAGAAATTGTAAACAAACCAAAGTGTGTTAAAAAAATAAATAAATAATCAAGTAAAAAATTTAAAATAAAGAATAAAAAAAAATAGCAGTGGTCAGTTAGTGTGAGCCTGTCCTAGGGTCCCCCCCCCCTCTTCTGAATGAAGAGAAAGATAGAATGTATTGTTCTCTTCTTGCAGGAGAGAAATTGTAAACAAACCAAAGTGTGTAAAAAAGTTATAATTAAAGTAAAAATTATAAATAAAGAAAAAAAAATAGCAGTGATCAGTCACTTGCGGTGGCGTATCGTAAATCCCCCGGTGGAATTCAAATTCCGCGGCTAGGGGGAGTGTACTATTTAAATCAGGCGCGTCCCCGCGCCAATCGAATAGCGCATGAGCCGTCCGCAAATTTTCCCAGCGTGCATTGCTCCAAATGACGTCACAAGGACGTCATTGGTTTCGACGTTAACGTAAATTACGTCCGGCCGTATTCGGGAACGACTTGCGCAAACGACGTAAAAAATTCAAAACTCGGCGCGGGAACAACGGCCATACTTAACATAAGATACGCCGCACTTACCCCTGCTATAGCAGGGGTAACTTTCTGCCGGAAAAAGCCGAACGCAAACGACGTAAATAAAAAGCGCCGGGCGGTCGTTCGTTTCTGAATCGGCGTAAATGCTCATTAACATAATCGACGCGTAAAAGATATGGAAGCGACACCTAGCGGCCGGCCTGGAATTGCAGCCTAAGATCAGACGGTGTAAGTCACTTACACCTGTTGGATCTTAGGCATATCTATGCGTAACCTGATTCTATGAATCAGGCGCATAGATACGACGGCCGGACTCAGAGATACGCCGTCGTATCTTCTTTCTGAATCCGGCCCATTGTATTTTGCTCTTCTTACAGGAGAGAAATTTAAAACAAGCCATACATTTCTAATATAAATATATAAATTAAAAATAAAGAATTATAAATAAAGAAAAAAATAACAAGATCAAGTTTGCCAGGGCAAGTGTTAGGGTCAATGTCAGGGTCAAAGGTCAAGGTTGGGGACAAAGGTCATGGTCAGCATATTCAGTGGTTAAAAAAAATGCAAAATGCGCACTATTCTTTCTGGGCTGTACTACGGGTACAAACAACAACCTACACAAATGTGTTATCGCTGCAATCATCAAGAGAAGGAGAATTTATTTTGGAACCAAATATTTGAATGTTTTATTATTTATGCTGGTGTGAGAAGATCACCATCTAATGGTTCAGCTGTTCTACTTTCAAATTTTTATTACTTGCATAGTAGCGCTCAAGTGTTTCATACTTTTCAAATTTATTTGGGGTTTTTCTTTGGTCGGAAATTATAATAATAGCGAGAAATATTCAGCTTCATTTTAAAAAAAAAGATTTCTCTTTTTTTTATTATTTTGTTCCAGTTTTCCTTTGATAATAATAATAATAATAATAATAATAATAATAATAATAATAATAACAAATAATAATAATCAGGAGATACCTATTAGTATTTACCACCAAATAAAAGCCCTATTTGTCCGTGAAAAAAAAAATGCGGTATAATCCACCTGGATACACAAAGGGCCAGATTCACATACATTTGCGGCCGTGTAACGTAACCCGTTTACGTTACACCGCCGCAAGTTTCCAGTTTTAGTGCCCGATCCACAAAGCACTTACCTGGAAACTTGCGGCGGTGTATCGTAAATACGTCCGGCGCAAGGCGGGCCAATTCAAATGGGCGTGTGCCATTTAAATTAGGCGCGCTCCCGCGCCGGACCTACTGCGCATGCTCCGTTTCGCAATTCCCGTTGTGCGACGCGCGTAGCGTAATTCCGTATTCCCGGACGGCTTACGCAAACGACGTTCATTTTTAAATTTCGACGCGGGAACGACGGCCATACTTTATACAGCAATACGATTGCTGTGTAAAGTTAAGGCACCCAAAACGACGACTAACTTTGCGACGGGAAACTAGACTAGCGGCGATGTAGCGAAAATCCGTCGTGGAACGTCGTAACTCCTAATTTGCATACCGACGCTGGTTTACGACGCGAACTCCCCCCAGCGGCGGCCGCGGTACTGCATCCTAAGATCCGACAGTGTAAAACAATTACACCTGTCGGATCTTATGGCTATCTATGCGTAACTGGTTCTATGAATCAGTCGCATAGATAGAAACAGAGATACGACGGCGTATCCCTTTTGTGAATCTGGCCCAAAGTACTTGTGATGATATGTACAGTTTTACTAACACATCTCAAAGTTGCAAAATTGTGCTTAGGCATTTCGATTTGTTTTACCCTGATGCCCCCTACACACGATCGGATTTTCTGTTGGAAAAAACTTGGATGTTTTTTCTGACGGAATTGCGCTCAAGCTTGGCTTGCGCACACGCGGTCACACAAAAGTTCTCAGAAATTTTGACCGTCAAGAACGCGGTGACGTACAACACTACGACGAGCCGAGAAAATGAAGTTCAATGCTTCCGCGCATGCGTCAAATTGTTTCCGAGCAAGCGCCTGAATTTTCAGACGGAAAAATAGAGAACCTGCACTCTATCTAAGTCCGTCGGAAATTCCGACAGAAAAAGTCAGATGGAACATACACGCGGTCAGAATATCCGACGAAAAGCTCCCATTGGACTTTTTCTGTCGGAAATTCCGACCGTGTGTACGCGGCATTAGGCAGGAAGGGGTTAAGTCCAGCGGCGGCTGGTATTTTTTTTTTGGCTGTTTTTTGTTTTAAACAATCCCCCTCCTCCTGTCGGGTCACAGACAACACTTAAGCCAAGGGGGGCACGGGTGGCACACCCTCCCACACAGTCGGTCAATTAGTAAGTAAGAGGCAGCACTTACCCCATCTCCTGGGCAGCGCTCTGGGTGGCATGGGGCCTCTCTCCAGGCTTTGGGTAGGTCTCAGTTCCCCAGCCTCTCCTCCTCCTGGCAGCCAATTGGATCGGATCACCTTTCGGGCCATGACCTGCTCCCTGGTTGGCTGGGAGGAGGATCAGTGTAAAAATAGCGAATATTCATTCGCTATTGTAACACAGCTGGGTGGGATTGGGGCACAGTGCCCTGCGCCCCAAGCCCACCCTTTTTTGAAGCCTATTAGAGCCTCTGGCTATAATCACATGCTTAAAAAAACACACCCCCTGCCATTGGAATCCATGAGTCCGGTGCCCTGTATGTAGATCAGAGGTCCAGACGCATGGATAGGGGGGTGGCACCCCTAATGGACCCCGTGCATGGATGGGCCGCCACTGGTTAAAATTCATACAAGTCAATCAGCATACCAGAAAGCTGCGCTAAAATCTTCCTTTTATGAATCCATCCACAGGGATAAAAGCTCACAGACAAGTCTAGAACACCTAGGGCCAGATTCACATGGATCCGCGGCGGCGTAACGTATCGCATTTACGTTACACTGCCGCAAGTTTTACGGGCAAGTGCTTGATTCACAAAGCACTTGCCTGTAAAGTTGCGGCGGCCTAGCGTAAATCCCTCCGGCGCAAGCCCGCCTAATTCAAATGGGGCGTGAATCATTTAAATTAGGCGCTTTCCGCGCCGAACGTACTGCGCATGCTCTGTTTTGAAATTTCCCGCCGTGCTTTGCGCAAAATTACGTCGCACCGACGTGATTTTTTGAACGTCGACGTGAGTTACGTCCTTTCCTATTCATGGACGACTTACGCAAAAAAAATTAAAATGTAAAATTCGATGCGGGAACGACGGCCATACTTTAACATGGCAAGTCTAAATATAGCCCAAGAAATACCAGCTTTAACTATACGCCGGGAAAAGCCGACTAGCGACGACGTAAGAGAATGCGACGGCCGCGCGTATCTTCGTGAATCGCCGGAAAAAGCTAATTAGCATACCCGACGCGGAAAACGACGCAAACTCCACCCAGCGGGCGCCGAAGTATTACACCTACGATCCGAAGGCGTACGAAGCCATACGCCTGTCGGATCGAAGCCAAAAGCCGTCGTATCTTGGTTTGAGGATTCAAACTAAAGATACGACGCGGCAAATTTGAAAGTACGACGGAGTATCAGTAGATACGCCGGCGTACTTCTTCTGTGAATCTGGCCCCTAGTGGCCAGGAGGCAAGAGCATGCACATCTAAAAGGAAATCCATGGACGCGTTCTTTCACACAATGCTCGGAATGCCTGAGGCAGGGTGCTGGGATGTTTACAGCCCGTCCCAACAAAATCACTAGCAGAAAGAGGTATTTGTTAAAAATAAAATGATTTGATTGAAAAAAAATCTAATTGCATGCTGATCAGGCTGGGGGTGGGGAACAAGGGAAGGTATTATATGCATACATTACACCTCGGCTTTCTGCCGTCTTTTCCGCCGCCTCGCGCTGATTGCTAATGATGCGACGCCGATAATGAGGACAGAGGGACTAGAAGGTCGTGTACCCTGTGAGCGCTGTGATAGATGGCAAGGATCCCCTAGAGCCTGGCAAAATGTCATCGGCGTCCTAGGAGCGCGCGCGGTCGCACGAAATCCGTTCCTCCCCTCCAGCTATTCCCTCTATTCTCGTATATCTGACCTCGCTAAAGCACCGCGCCGCCTTCGTTCCTATTTATTTTTTACATTTTATTCCAGCATCTCCAGCGCCGCCATACACATTAATAGTTTCTGAGTCATGCATTTTCCGGATCAGCAGAGAGGGCAGATGTCCTTTCCCAGCCCGCTGCTCGCTTTAAAGATCAACTAAAAAAAAAAACATAGAAAAGGCTAACCCGCTACGTCGCATTAAAGTGCACAGCGTGTATGACAGTGTCAATTTGCTGTCACTTCGAGATAACTCAACACACAGCCATTAATGTCTAAACCGCTGGCAACAAAAGTGAGTACACCCCTCAGTGAAAATGTCCAAATTGGGCCCAAAGTGTTAATAGTTTGTGTGGCCGCCATTATTTTCCAGCACTGCCTTAACCCTCTTGGGCATGGAGGTCACCAGAGCTTCACAGGTTGGCACTGGAGTCCTCTTCCCCTCCTCCATGATGACATCACGGAGCTGGTGCACTCCTCCACCTTGGTGCGCTCCTCCACCTTCTGTCTGAGGATGTCCCACAGATGATCAATAGGGTTTAGGTCTGGAGACATGCTTGGCCAGTCCATCACCTTTACCCTCAGCTTCTTTAGCAAGGCAGTGGTGGTCTTGGAGGTGTGTTTGGGGTCGTTATCATGTTGGAATACTGCCCTGCGGCCCAGTCTCTGAAGGGAGGGGATCATGCTCTGCTTCAGTATGTCACAGTACATGTTGGCATTCATGGTTCCCTCAATGATCTGTAGCTCCCCAGTTCCGGCAGCACTCATGGAACCCCAGACCATGACACTCCCACCACCATGCTTGACTGTAGACAAGACACACTTGTCTTTGTACTCCTCACCTGGTTGCCGCCACACACGCCTGACACCATCTGACACCAAATAAGTTTATCTTTGTCTCATCAGACCACAGGACATGGTTCCAGTAATCCAAGTCCTTAGTCTGCTTGTCTTCAGAAAACTGTTTGCGGACTTTCTTGTGCATCATCTTTAGAAGAGGCTTCCTGGGATGACAGCCATGCAGACCAATTTGATACAGTGTGCGGCGTATGGTCTGAGCACTGACAGGCTGACCCCCCCCATCCCTTCAACCTCTGTAGCAATGCTGGCAGCACTCATACGTCTATTTCCCAAAGACAACCTCTGGATATAACGCTGAGCACGTGCACTCAACTTCTTTGGTGGACCATGGCGAGGCCTGTTCTGAGTGGAACCTGTCCTGTTATACCGCTGTATGGTCTTGGCCACCGTGCTGCAGATCAGTTTCAGGGTCTTGGCAATCTTCTTATAGCCTAGGACAGCGATGGTGAACCTTGGCACCCCAGATGTTTTGGAACTAGATTTCCCATGATGCTCAACTACACTGCAGAGTGCATGAGCATCATGGGAAATATAGTTCCAAAACATCTGCGGTGCCAAGGTTCACCATCACTGGCCTAGGCCATGTTTATGTAGAGCAACAATTCTTTTTGTTCAGATCCTCAGAGAGTTCTTTGCCATGAGGTGCCATGTCTTCCAGTGACCAGTATGAGAGAGTGAGAGCGATAACACCAAATGTAACACACCTGCTCCCCATTCACACCTGAGACCTTGTAACACTAACGAGTCACATGACACTGGGGAGGGAAACATTTTCATTTAGGGGTGTACTCACTTTTGTTGCCAGGGCTTTAGACATGAATGGCTGTGTGTTGAGTTATTTTGAGGGGACGGCAAATGTACACTGTTATACAAGCTGTACACTCACTACACAACATTGTAGCAAAGTGTCATTTCTTCAGTGTTGTCACATGGAAAGATTAGAAAAATGTGAAGGGTGTACCCACTTTTGTGAGATACTGTATATATGTTTAAAGCAGAGGCCCTAGAGAATAAAATGGTGGGTGTTGCAGATTTTTATGTGGCCTGTTTATTTATTTTTTTACCAGTAAATAGATACCGAACATGTCAATAACAGCCTCAGAACCGGGCCAATTCTGACACTTTTCTCATGTAAAAATCTTAATTTTTTTGCTAGAAAATTACCCAATTACACATATATATATATATTATAAAAAAAAAATGTAACCACTTAAGGACCGAGCCTCTTTCTGAGATTTGGTGTTTACAAGTTAAAAACATTTGTTTTGCTAGAAAATTACTCAGAACCCCCAAACATTATATAATTTTTAGAATAAAATGGCGGTCGTTGCAATACTTTTTATCACACCGTATTTGCGCAGCGGTCTTACAAGCGCACTTTTTTGGAAAAGATTCTATTTTTGAATAAAAAAAATAAGACAACAGTAAAGTTAGGCCAATTTTGTGAAAGATGATGTTACGCCGAGTAAATTGATACCCGACATGTCACGCTTCAAAATTGCGCCCGCTCGTGGAATGGCGACAAACTATTACCCTTAAAAATCTCCATAGGCGACGTTTAAAAAAATTCTACCCAGTACCAGCCTGTCGTAGGTCCTCTGGACCCGGAACTTGGCACACATGTAGCCCCATTTCTGCTCTACAAGTTTGCAAAGTTTGTTGTCCGGGGGACCTACGCCTGGGGAGCACCCATTTTTCAAACCCGGGCACCCCTTCCATAGACTCCCATGTTAAACAGTAATTTCTCCAGTGAATTTGGGGACCCGGTACCGGCTGGTCGTAGGTCCCCTGAACCCGAAATTTGGCACACATGTAGCCCCCCTCTTCCGCTACAAGTGTGCAAAGTTTGTTGTCCGGAGGACTTACGGCCGGGGAGCACCGATTTTTCAAAGCCGGACACCCCTTCCATAGACTCCCATGTTAAACAGTAATTTCTCTAGTGAATTTGGGGACCCAGTACCAGCCTGTCGTAGGTCCCCTGGACCCGGAACTTGGCACACATGTAGCCCCATTTCTGCTCTATAAGTGTGCAAAGTTTGTTGTCTGGGGGACCTACGGCTGGGGAGCACCCATTTTTCAAACCCGGACACCCCTTCCATAGACTCCCATGTTAAATGGTAATTTCTCCAGTGAATTTGGGGACCCGGAACCAGCTGGTCGTAGGTCCTCTGAACTCGAAACTTAGCACATATGTAGCCCCCCTCTTCCTCTACAAGTGTGCAAAGTTTGTTGTCCGGGGGACCTACGGCTGGGGAGCACCAATTTTTCAAAGCCGGGCACCCCTTCCATAGACTCCCATGTTAAACAGTAATTTCTCTAGTGAATTTGGGGACCCAGTACCAGCCTGTCGTAGGTTCCCTGGACCCGGAACTTGGCACACATGTAGCCCCATTTCTCCTCTATAAGTATGCAAAGTTTGTTGTCTGGGGGACCTACGGCTGGGGAGCACCCATTTTTCAAACCCGGACACCCCTTCCATAGACTCCCATGTTAAACGGTAATTTCTCCAGTGAATTTGGGGACCCGCTACTGGCTGGTCGTAGGTCCTCTGGACCCAGAACTTGGCACACATATAGCCCCATTTCTGCTCTACAAGTGTGGAAAGTTTGTTGTCTGGGGGACCTACGGCTGGGGAGCACCGATTTTTCAAAGCCGGACACCCCTTTCATAGACTCCCATGTTAAACAGTAATTTCTCCAGTGAATTTGGGGACCCAGTACCAGCCTGTCATAGGTCCTCTGGACCCGGGACTTAGCACACATGTAGCCCCATTACTGCTCTACAAGTGTGCAAAGTTTGTTGTCTGGGGGACCTACGGCTGGGGAGCACCCATTTTTCAAAGCCGGGCACCCCTTCCATAGACTCCGATGTTAAACGTCAGTCTAGTCATGGGCACAGTGAGGCATGGACACAGTGAGGCATGGATACAGTGAGGCATGGGCACAGTGAGGCACGGGCACAGTGAGGCACGGGCACAGTAAGGCATGCACATGGACACAGTGAGGCATGGACACAGTGAGGCACGGGCACAGTAAGGCATGCACATGGACACAGTGAGGCATGGACACAGTGAGGCATGCAGATGGACACACCCTAGGCTTATACTCGAGTCAATACGTTTTCCCAGTTTTTTTTAGGTAAAATTAGGTGCCTCCGCTTATATTCGGGTCGATATATAAAAATTGGTTCTAAGGTCCCCGAACCAAAGAGCCAAGTGTTTTTTTTTGGGGCCCTTGTTGGACTATCACGGTACTAGTAACATATGTAAATAGTGTACAACAAAAACAAGTAAATAATAATAAAAAACATTTTTATTGAACACCGTGTCGATAACGACATAAGGGGGATACAAGGTTAAAAAATACACAAAATATACGACCAAACATAGCACCAGTATAATAGTCCCCAGAGGGGGGGAAGCATAGTGGGTTGAAGGTCATATCAGGACATGTTAACTAGTTTCGTGGCTAAATGCCACTTTATCAGAAGAGTCTATAACACCCCCCCCCCCACACACAGAATCAGCGGGGAGGGCGGCCACCACCTCAGAGGGTCCCGTGTAACGACCATGGGGCACGTGTATGGGCGAATGGACCTACTTGAATACAAGGAAATGTAGTACAAGTAGGGGGGCCCGGGGTACGGGAGCCCGGGTAGGGATTTCTCGAGCCAGATGTAACCTCCGCAAGGGGGAGTCCATGGTACTGGACCCCAAAGGGAGGGGGACCACAAGGGGTCCCATGGTGGCGTCAGGGTAGTGACGCCTACCAGTGACACTGTGAGCCAGGTAGGGCCACAGGAGTCCCGGGGTCCGACATCCATATTCGGGTCGGCTTATTCTCGAGTATATACGGTACTTCTCTTCCAGCGACACACCCCTGTGGTAGTTATACTGGGATGATGCCTGCAGCAAGGTCCGTAAAGACATGGGTGAGCGGGTTTGGGGTGGAGGAACTTGACTGGCCTGCACAGAATCCTGACCTCAACCCTTGGGATGAATTAGAGTGGAGACTGCGAGCCGGGCCTTCTCACCCAACATCAGTGCCTGACCTCACAGATGTGCTTCTGGAAGAGTGATCAAACATTCCCATAGACACCCTCCTAAACTTTGTGGACGGCCTTTCCAGAAGAGTTGAAGCTGTTATAGATGCAAAGGGTGGGGCAACTGAATATTGAACCCTACAGACTAAGACTGGAATGCCACTATAGTTCACGTGGGTGTAAAGGCAGGCGTCCCAATACTTTTGGAAATATAGTGTATCCGTGGATAACAATGTACACCAGGCAGTGAAACAGTAAAACGGATAATCAATCCCCAAATGCCACGTTATTTTCACCTATTTTCCGGTAACAAAATCCCCGCTATTTCTTTCTAAGGGCGTACAGAACAAAGCGGGATCCCAGCGACAGAAATACCATATCTAAAGGGCGCCACACAGAGAGCCGGCGAACTAATCGCAGAACGCAATCAAAGCATGGACAGCAGGACTGTAGCTGGGCTCGGAGTCACAAAGGAGCGGACGCCCACTTATATCCCCAAACCGCATCCGAATCCAACCGCAGGCTGAACTCTCACCGAAGGCACACAACATGTTTATATAATTACCGGTCAGAGATCGCAAAAACGCTAACCAGAGGAAGTATTTAAGAGTAAGCCTTAAACGTGAGGGACTCTGATATAAGAGGTACTATGATGGGGGGGGGGGGGGGCGTAATGGGGAGTCTGATGTAAAGGGGGGCTCTGATGGGGACCCATAAGTAAGGGGGGACTTTGATATAGGGGGGACTATCTTGTGGATTCTGATGTAAAGGGGGACTGTAATGGGAACCCTGATGTAAAGGAGGACTGTAATGGTGAATCTGATATAAAGGAGGACTGTAATGGGGACCCTGGTCTAATAGGGGAACTGCAATGGAGACCCTGATGTAAGTGGGACTGTATTGGGGACCCTGATGTAAAGGGGGACTGTAATGGTGACCCTGGTGTAAGGGGGGACTTAATGGGGACCCTGGTGTAAGGGGGGACTTAATGGGGACCCTGATGTAAAGGGGGACTGTAATGGAGACCCTGATGTAAGGGGGACTGTATTGGGGACCCTGATGTAAGTGGGACTGTATTGGGGACCCTGATGTAAAGGGGGACTGTAATGGTGACCCTGATGTAAATGGGGACTGTAATGGGAATCCTGATGTGAGGGGGACTGTAATAAGGACCCTGATGTAAAGTGGGACTGTAATGGGGACCCTAAAGTAAAGGGGGATGGTAATGGGGACCCTGATGTAAAGGGGGACTGTAATGGGGACCCTGATGTAAAGGGGGACTGTAATGGGGACCCTGATGTAAAGGGGGACTGTAATGGGGACCCTGATCTAAAGGGGGACTGTATTGTGGACCCTGATGTAATAGGGGGCTGTAATGGGGACCCTGATGTAAAGGGGGACTGTAATGGGGACCCTCATGTAAAGGGGGACTGTAATGGGGACCCTGATGTAAAGGGGGACTGTAATGGGAACCCTCATGTAAAGGGAGACTGTAATGGGGACCCTGATGTAAGGGAGACTGTAATGGGAACCCTTATGTAAAGGGAGACTGTAATGGGGACCCTGATGTAAAGGGAGACTGTAATGGGGACCCTGATGTAAGGGAGACTGTAATGGGGACCCTGATGTAAAGGGAGACTGTAATGGGGACCCTGATGTAAGGGAGACTGTAATGGGGACCCTGATGTAAAGGGGGACTGTAATGGGGACCCTCATGTAAAGGGAGACTGTAATGGGGACCCTGATGTAAAGGGGGACTGTAATTGGGACCCTGATGTAAAGGGAGACTGTAATGGGGACCCTGATGTAAAGGGGGGCTGTAATGGGGACACTGATGTAAGGGAGGACTCTAACGGGGATCTTGATGTAAAGGGGGACTGTAATGGGGACCCTGATGTAAAGGGGGACTGTAATGGGGACCCTGATGTAAAGGGGGACTGTAATGGGCACCCTGATGTAAAGGGAGACTGTAATGGGGACCCTGATGTAAGGGAGACTGTAATGGGGACCCTGATGTAAAGGGAGACTGTAATGGGGACCCTGATGTAAGGGAGACTGTAATGGGGACCCTGATGTAAAGGGAGACTGTAATGGGGACCCTGATGTAAAGGGGGACTGTAATGGGGACCTTGATGTAAAGGGGGACTCTGAGGTAAGAGGGACCATTTTGGGGATTTTAATGTAAAGGGGACTCTGATGGGGATCTTGATATAAAATAAAATCTAATGGGGACCCCGATGTAAGGGGGAGGGGGGACTCCTGTGAATGTTTGTAAAATATACAATGTGGCCCTCATAGGGAAAGTCTGGACACCCCTGTATTAGAACGAGTGGTCTCTCAGAGGTGTGAGTGGCTCCAATGCCTCTCGTGGTTCCTCTGTGCCTCTCCAGTCTTTTCCACGTTCTCGGTGAGACAAAGACATTTCCTTTTGCTTCCTCCTCTGCTCTGAGGACACGGGGTCAGGTGACTGCGCAGCGAAAGGGAAGAAGAACGTGATACTTCCTCGAGTGCAGCTGTTAACCTTGCCTATCTATTGATCTAGAACACAGCGGCAATCATAACACTGTAATGTGAGCCATCTGATGCTCCGAGAGATCCTATTAGAACCGCCGCACATGGAAAGTAATACATTATTACTAATATGAGTGATAAAAAGCAGTTACAAGCCAAGTCGTGACCCGCGAGATGCGAATGTGGAGAGGCTTTCTGTGGGGGGGGAGCCTCAAAGTCCTACTACGGCAAAGCCCAGAAAACATCTCGAATGCAATTCCAATATTGGTACTATTTTACGACCACGGAAAGGTAAAGTAGACTTCCACCTAAACCTTAACCGAAAAAGTTATATTTCCCATTTTGCTGGGGAAGATAAATAAAGGGTAAACTGGTATATTATAGTACCACCTCCCTGAGTGCTGCTATACACAACATACTGTGTATGTTGCCCAGATTGAGGTCCAACATATGGGATTGGTCTGGTCTATACACAACATACTGTGACCCCAGGGCATTGCCCAGGACACAACATCATCCAGATTGAGGTCCAACATATGGGATTGGTCTGGTCTATACACGACACACTGTGATCCCAGGGCATTGCCCAGGACACAACATCATAGTATACTGATATACTATAGTACCACCTCCCTGAGTGCTGCTCATCTATTCTTCTACTTACCTTCAGTCAATCTGGCGGCAATTGAGGGACACACTGGAAGCAATTGGGGGGCACAAACTGGCTGCAATTGAGGGACAAACTGGCGGCAATTGGGGGGCACAAACTGGCGGTAATTAGGGGGGCACAACCTGGCTGCAATTGAGGCACAAACTGGTGGCAATTGGGGGCACAATCTGGCGGCAATTGAGGGACAAACTGGCAGCAATTGGGGGCACAAACTGGCGGCAATTGGGGGGCACAAACTGGCTGCAAATGAGGCACAAACTGGTGGCAATTGGGGGCACAATCTGGTGGCAATTGGGGGTACAAACTGGCTGCATTTGAGGGGGCAAACTGGCGGCGTTTGAGGGGGCAAACTGGCGGCGTTTAATGGGCACAGTGGCGGCAATTGATGGGTTTTATTTTTTTAGTTTGTTCGCCCCCCACCAAAAATTTGGAGCACCAGCCGCCACTGGCCCCCTCACAGCCAAGATTCACTATTATTAGGTTAAAAGTTTGTCGCCATTCCACGAGCGGGCGCAATTTTGAAGCGTGACATGTTGGGTATCAATTTACTCGGCGTAACATTATCTTTCACATTATAAAAAAAAATGGGATAACTTTACTGTTGTATTATTTAAAAAAACAAAAAACAAAAGTGTATTTGAAAAAAAAAAGTGCGCTTGTAAGATCGCTGCGCAAATACGGTGTGACTTAAAGTATTGCCACGGCCGCCATTTTATTCTCTAGGGTGTTAGAAAAAATATATCACATTTTTGGAAGTTCTAAGTAATTTTCTAGCAAAAAAACAAACAAACAGTTTTTAACTCTACCGCTCTACTAAACTCTGGTCCGGCCACACCTGGAGTATGCTGTCCACAAACAACAAATCTCAGAAAGAGGCTCGGTCCTTAACCAATTAAGGACCGCCTCCTGCACATATACATCGGCAGAATGGCACGGCTGGGCACAGGCACGTACAGGTACGTAGCCTTTAAGCCGAAGCTTCGTGGCCACGGGACCCGCGGACCCGATCGCCGCCAGTGTCCCGCGATCGGTCACAGGTGCTGAAGAACGGGGAGCACTGTCATGGATCGTCTGTTCCATGATATAGGGAAAGACAATCAATGGCGTCACACGTCCAGCCCCGCCCCCTACAGTTAGAAACACAAATGAGGTCACACTTAAGCCCCTTCAGCGCCCCCTAGTGGTTAACTCCTAAACTGCATTTGTCATTTTCACAGTAAACAATGGGCTAGATTCAGGTAGCTGTTACGGCTGCGTATCTCCAGATACGCCGCCGTAATTTCAAATCTGCGCCGGCGTATCGTTACGCCGATTCTCAAAGGCAGATACGCTCAAAAAATAGGCTTCATCCGCCGACGTAACTTGAATACGGCGGCGTATAATTGTGTGCAATTCTACGCTGGCCGCTAGGGGTGCTTCCGTTGTTTTCGGCGTAGAATATGCAAATGACCTAGATACGCCGATTCACAAATGTATGTACGCCCGGCAAAATTTATTTACGTCGTTTTTCGACTTATGGTTGCTCCTGCTATTTAGGAGGCGCAGCCAATGTTAAGTATGGACGTCGTTCCCCCTTCGAAATTTGAATTTTTTACGTTGTTTGCGCAAGTCGGTCGCGAATAGGGCTGGAAAGCAATGACGTCGAAAGCAATGGACGATTTGCGGCGGAATTTCGAGCATGCGCACTGGGATTCTTTCACGAACGGCGAATGCGCCGTTCGTAAAAACTTAAAATACGCGGGGTCACCATAATTTAAATAAAACACGCCCCCCTCACCATCATTTGAATTTGGCGCGCTTACGCCGGCCCCATTTACGCTACGCCGCCGTAAGTTAGGAGGCAAGTGCTTTGTGAATACAGCACTTGCCTCTCAAACTTACGGCGGCGCAGCGTAAATACGATACGCTGTGCCGCCGTAAGAAGGAGCGCAGCTACATGAATCTAGCCCAATATGCATTTTTATAGCATTTTTTGCTGTGAAAACGACAATGGTCCCAAAAATGTGTCAAAATTGTCCGATGTGTCCGCCACAATGTCGTAGTCATGAAAAAAATCGCTGATCGCCACCATTAGTAGAAAAAAAAAATAGGTAGAAGAATACGTATCGCTCAAAAACTGAGGAAAAAAAACATTTATATATTTTTGGGGGATATTTATTACGGGAAAAAGGAAAAAATATTGAATTTTTTTAAAAAATGACGCTCTATTTTTGTTTATAGCGCAAAAAATAAAAACCGCAGAGGTGATCAAATACCACCAAAAGAAAGCTCTACTTGTGGGGAAAAAAGGACGCCAATTTTGTTTGGGAGCCACGTCGCACGACCGCGCAATTGTCAGTTAAAGCGACGCAGCGCGGAATCGCAAAAAGGGGCAAGGTCCTTAGCCCGCCTATTGGTCCGGGTCTTAAGTGGTTAAGGAAATACCAAAGCCCTGTGCTGGAACGCTGGTGGTGGATTGTGCTTTGCTGCCTCCATTTTCAGTCACGCAAACAATCCTCTCCCTCAGCTGCCTGTGGAAATGAACTCTGGTTCAATCATGATATACACAAAAATAAATATAGCCGCCGTGGATGATGTGAAGACATGTAGAAAATATACAACACTGGCATAAAATCAAAAGATTTATTACAGCAATCATAAAAAAATTGCATAGGCAAACGATACTACGAAATATAAAACATGTCTATTCTCGGTTCATATTGGATGATGATGATTAACCACTTCCGGGCCGCCCACCATCGATACACGTCGCTACTTTGATGTTAAATACCGTTGCTATGGAAGCAGATAGCTGCCCTAACCCTGGTATTTTTGTAAACAGCGGGAGGTCCGCTTTGAAATAAAAAGTGGTCTCAGTGGCGGATTCGCCGTGAGATTACTTTTATCGGCGATGGGAGAGGTGCCCTCCTCCCGCCGCGTCCCGGAGCCGTCGGTAGCGGCGAAGACGATCCCATCCTTTCCCCTGATGCACAGGAAGCTGAGCGAGGGAATGATGGCCCCTCACTTGACTCTGTGCCATTGGATGACGGGAGCGACGTCAAACGTCACTTCCGCCCAACGGCATTAAAGGGACCATTTTCTTTTCATTTCTTTTAAATGGATCTGAGGTCTTTTTGACCCCAGATCTCACATTAACCACTTCTCTACCGCCCCATTGTCATATGACAGCGGCAGGAACCCTTTGTCCCAAAGTCCCACCGCTCGCCGCCGTCACCCACCGCCACCGAGACAGGGTAAGGGCCGGGCAGACGGCAAGTGGGCAGGGGGTCATAGTGCCACTATTTGATGAACACAGAGACAGCATTTGACGTGGCACTATTTGATGGGCACAGTGACAGCATTTGATGGGCACAATGGCAGCATTTGATGGACACAGTGGCAGTGTTTGATGGGCACATGTTGATGGGCACAGTGGCTCCATTTGATGGCACAGTGGCTGTGTTTGATGGGCACAGTGGCTGCGTTTGATGGGGCACAGTGGCAGCATTTGATGGGGCACAGTGGCAGCTTTTAATGGGGCACAGAGGCAGCGTTTGATGGGGCACAGTGGCTGAAATTGATGGGCACAGTGGCTGCATTTGATGGGGCACAGTGGCTGCATTTGATGGGGCACAGTGGCAGCGTTTGATGGGCACAGCGGCTGTGTTTGATGGGGCACAGTTGCAGCGTTTGATGGGGCACAGTGGCAGAGTTTGATGGGGCACAGTGGCAGCGTTTGATGGGGCACAGTGGCAGCGTTTGATGGGGCACAGTGGCTGAAATTGATTGGCACAGTGGCTGCGTTTGATGGGGCACAGTGGTAGTGTTTGATGGGGCACAGTGGCAGCGTTTGATGGGGCACAGTGGCTGCGTTTGATGGGGCACAGTGGCTGAAATTGATGGGGCACAGTGGCTGCGTTTGATGGGCACAGTGGCAGCGGTTGATGGGGCACAGTGGCAGCGTTTGATGGGGCACAGTGGCAGCGTTTGATGGGGCACAGTGGCAGCGTTTGATGGGGCACAGTGGCTGAAATTGATGGTCACAGTAGCTGAAATTGATGGGCACAGCGGCTGCGTTTGATGGGGCACAGTGGCAGCCTTTGATGGGGCACAGTGGCAGCCTTTGATGGGGCACAGTGGCAGCATTTGATGGGGCAGAGTGGCAGCATTTGATGGGGCACAGTGGCAGCGTTTGATGGGGCACAGTGGCTGCGTTTGATGGGGCACAGTGGCTGCGTTTGATGGGGCACAGTGGCTGCGTTTGATGGGGCACAGTGGCTGCGTTTGATGGGGCACAGTGGCTGCAA
Source organism: Rana temporaria (assembly GCF_905171775.1). Classification (NCBI taxonomy): domain Eukaryota; kingdom Metazoa; phylum Chordata; class Amphibia; order Anura; family Ranidae; genus Rana; species Rana temporaria. Next base: position 18,741,794 of record NC_053492.1, read on the forward strand.
TTGATGGGCACAGTGGCTGCAATTGATGGGCACAATGGCTGTGTGAGGCTTCAATAATTGATTTTTTTTTTCCAGAATTTTTCAGTTTGTTTGTTTCCCCCCTAAAAAAATGTGAGCACCAGCCGCCAATGGTGGCACTCCTGCTTCTTCTACATCTACAGGACAAAAAAGGGGAGACCTACCATAAGGAAAGCCGAGAGCCCTGACAGGCAGAATATCTAACCCCTCCATAGCTTGGGAGACACTAATAGAAAGAACACATAAAGGTTTTACAAGCTATGCCGGCAATAACAGACTTTACTGTCCGGAATTTTTTAATCATCTCCTCTTTTCACTCCATGACCCCGAGATTATTGTACAAATCAGATAATAATGTTGCTTCAAATCAAGAGCTGGTAAGCGGCATTTGTATACATCGTTAACAGCATGCCAAGCGTTCCCGCTCGCGGAGGCAGCGCGTTCGCAGCGGTGACATTTGAAGGATTATGGGTGGTTGAGTTTGTCATTTTTCGGAGAAGTCAGAACATGCGCTCAGCCTGAATGCTACAAATCATTAGATCAGGGAGATAGGAAAATGTCATGAACCGATCGTGTTGTCTCTGGGTAATACCTGCTATCAGCGGAAAAATAAACACATATCTGTAAGTTCACTCGGAATACTCTCTATAATAAGCCAATTCCCCCAAACACTCAACTTGGCCACCAAGGAACGGGGACCACATGAAATCTGCCCCTAACCCAGGGCCGCCATCAGGGGGGTACAGGCATTACACCTGTAAGCGGCCCGATGGTCCCCAGTGGCCCGTCTGGCCCTCCTCCCGGTTTTTATTAATTTTCTTTATTATTTATTTATTTTTTGCATTACACCTGTAAGGGGCCCAATGGTCCCCAGGGCCCCTTACAGGCCCGGCCGCCCCCCCTTCTTTCTTTTTTTTGCATTACACCTGTAAAGGGCCGATGGTCCCCAGGGCCCCTTACAGGCCCGGCTGGCCCCCTCCCGTTTTTATTTATTTATTTATTTATTTTTTGCATTACACCTGTAAGGGCCCCAATGGTTCCCAGGGCCCCTTACAGGACCGGCTGGCCCCCTCCTGTTTTTTATAATTTTTTTTTTTGAATTTATTAATTTTCTGCATTACACCTGTAAGGGGCCTGATGGTCCTCAGGGCTGGCCCCCTCACGTTTTTATTTATTTATTATTTTTTTGCATTACACCTGTAAGGGGCCCAATGGTTCCCAGGGCCCCTTACAGGTCCGGCTGGCCCCCTCCCGTTTTTTATAATTAATTTTTTTAACCACTTCCTTACTGGGCACGTATACCCCTTCCTGACCAGGTGAAATTTCAGCTTCTGGCACTGCGTCGCTTTAACTGACAATTGCGCGGTCGTGCGACGTGGCTCCCGAACAAAATTGGCGTCCTTTTTTCCCCACAAATAGAGCTTTCTTTTGGTGGTATTTGATCACCTCTGCGGTTTTTATTTTTTGCGCCATAAACAAAAAAAGAGCGACAATTTTTAAAAAAAGTCAATATTTTTTACTTGTTACTATAATAAATATCCCATTTTTTTTTTTTTTTTAAATATTTTTTTTCTCAGTTTAGGCCGATACGAATTCTTCTACATATTTTTGATAAAAAAAAAAAAATCGCAATAAGCGACTGGTTTGCGCAAAAGTTATAGCGCTTACAAAATAGGGGACAGAATTATTATTCATTTTTATTATAAATTTTTTTTACTAGTAATGGCGGCGATCTGCGATTTTTTTATTGGGACTGCGACGTTATGGCGAACACATCGGACACTTTTGACACATTTTGGCGCCATTCACATTTATACTGCGATCAGTGCTATAAAAATGCACCGATTACTGTATAAATGTGACTGGCAGTGAAGGGGTTAACACTAGGGGGGCATGGAAGGGGTTAAATGTATTCCCTGGGTGTGTTCTAACTGTGGGGGGAGGGGGGTGACTGGGGGAGGTGACCGATGCTGTGTCCCTCTGTACAAGAGACACAGATCCGTCTCCTCTCTCCCTTAGAGGACGTGGAGCTCTGTGTTTACACACAGAGCTCCACGTCTTGTCCCTGTAGCCGCCGATCGCGAGTGCCTGGCAAACATCGCGGCCGCCAGGCACGCGCATCGGCATCTCAGGAATGCGGCGGGCGCGCGCGCGCCCTCTAGTGGCCTGGAAGAGCGGAGGACGCATATATGCGTCCTGTTAGAGATTTAGAACCACCCTGCGGCCGCACATATTCGTACGGCCGTCGGGAAGTGGTTAATTTATAAATTTTCTGCATTACACCTGTAAGTCCCCAGGGCCCCTTACAGGCCCGGCTGGCCCTCTCACGTTTTTTTTAATTTATAATTTTTTTGCATTACACCTGTAAGGGGCCCAATGGTCCCCAGAACCCCTTACAGGCCTGGCCACCCCCCCTTTTTTTTTTGCATCACATCTGTAAGGGGCCCGATGGTTCCCAGGGCCCCTTACAGGCCCGGCTGGCCCCCTCACATTTTTTATTTTAAAATGTTTTAAATATTTATTTTTTGCATTACACCTGTAAAGGGGTCAATGGTCCCCAGGGCCCCTTACAGGCCCGGCCGGCCCCCTTTTTTTTTCTTGCATTACACCTGTAAGGGGCCCGATTGTCCCCAGGGCCCCTTACATGCCCGGCTGGCCCCCTCCCGTTTTTTTATTTTAATTAATTAATTAATTTTTTGCATTACACCTGTAAGGGGCCCAATAGTCCCCAGAGCCCCTTACAGGCCCGGCCGGCCTCCCCTTCTTTCTTTTTTTTAGCATTACACCTGTAAGGGGCCCAATGGTCCCCAGGGCCCCTTACAGGCCCGGCATTACCCCCTCCCTCGTTTATTATCCTGCTCCAGGAGAGAAGAGATTATAGTTTTTTTTTCGTCAGCTGATCTACTGATCAAAAACGGCTGATCTACTGGGATTTTCACGCACAACCATCTCTTGGGTTTACAGAGAATGGTGGGAAAAAGAGAAAATATCCAGTGAGCGGCAGTTGTATGGAGGAAAATGCTTTGGTGACATCAGAGTAGAATGGGCAGACTGGTCCTGTGATGGATCAGGTAAAATGCCCATTTTCGATGCATCTATACTATAAAGTCTATATTTTTGTATATCAAACTGCTTTAATATTTCTTGCTCAAAATAGCAGCACCCCCTCCCATCGAGTGAAGAATGTGTAACTAAGATGGCGCCTCCATCCAGGACTACACCCAAAACGATGACACCTAGATCCTGGAGGAAGTTCACCTTACATGGACATGACCAATCAGAAGCTACAAGTATCCAGATAACGCAGCGCACTAGGCCGAAGCCGCGGCCTTGTCTAAAAACTCCTGACCGCAGCTCCCCAGGACCGGCGCGGTGTCCATAAAAAACTTGATTTGAATTGTTAATTGAGTTTTTATATATATATATATATATATATATATATATATATATATATATATATATATATATATATATATATATATATATATATATATATGTATATATATGTATATATATATATATATATAAAAATAAAAAAAACAATCGCTGAATTTTTTTTTTGGGGGGGGGGAATCGCCCAGCCCTAGTTGATCATAGACATTTCCGGCAGACCAGATGGTCACCGGAGTCTCTATGATTGTTGGAGGCCAGGCCCGGCCTCTGCATTCAAAAAAACTGCGCCGCTTCGGCTGTGAAGTGATGATCGTTTTTTTTTTTTTATTTCAGGCTTCCCAGCCTAGAGGTGAGATTCGGGGTCTTATTGATCCCACATCTCACTGTAAAGAGGTCCTGTCATGCCTATTCCTATTACAAGGGATGTTTACATTCCTTGTAATAGGAATAAAAGTGATCACATTTTTTTTTATTTAAAGTGCCCCTGTCCCTGTGTGTTCACACACAGAAGCGAACGCATACATAAGCCCCGCCCACATATGAAAACGGTGTTAAACCCACACATGTGAGGTGTTGCCTCGAACGTTAGAGCGAGAGCAATAATTTTAGCCCACATCTCCTTTGTAACTAAAAACATGTAACCAGTAAAAAAAAGTTTAAAGCGTCGCCTATGGGGATTTTTAAGTACCGAAGTTTGGCGCCATTCCACGAGCATGTGCTATTTTGAAGCGTGACATGTTAGGGATCCATTTACTTGGCGTAACTTCATCTTTCACATTATGCAAAAAAATTGGGCCAACTTTACTTTTTTTTTTGTTTTGTTTTTTAAACGCGTTTAACCACTTAAGGACCGCCTCCTGCACATTTACGTCAGCAGAATGGCACGGCTGGGCACAAGCACGTACAGGTACGTCCTCTTTAAATGCCCAGCCGTGGGTCGCGGGCGCGCGTGTGCCCGCGACCCGGTCCGAAGCTCCGTGTCCACGTGACCCGATCGCTGCTGAAGTCCCGCGATCGGTCCCTGGAGCTGAAGAATGGGGAGAGCTGTGTGTAAACACAGCTTCCCCGTTCTTCACTGTGGCGGTGTCATTGATCGTGTGTTCCCTAATATAGGGAATCACAATCGATGACGTCACACCTACAGCCACACCCCCCCTACAGTTAGAAACAGACATGAGGTCACACTTAACCCCTTCAGCGCCCCCAGTGGTTAACTCCCAAACTGCAATTGTAATTTTCACAGTAAACAATGCATTTTTAATGGATTTTTGCTGTGAAAATGACAATGGTCCCAAAAATGTGTCAAAATTGTCCGAAGTGTCCGCCATAATGTCGCAGTCACGAAAAAAATCGCTGATCGCCAGCATTAGTAGTAAAAAAAAAATTAATAAAAATGCAATAAAACTATCCCCTATTTTGTAAACGCTACAAATTTTGCGCAAACGCTTATTGCGAATTATTAGCAAAAATAGGTAGAAGAATATGTATCGGTCTAAACTGAGGAAAACATTTTTTTTTTTATATACAGTATTTTTGGGGGATATTTATTATAGCAAAAAGTAAAAAAATATTGCATTTTTTTCAAAATTGTCGCTCTATTTTTGTTTATAGCGCAAAAAATAAAAACCGCAGAGGTGATCAAATACCACCAAAAGAAAGCTCTATTTGTGGGAAAAAAAGGACGCCAATTTTATTTGGGAGCCACTTCGCACGACCGCGCAATTGTCAGTTAAAGCAACGCAGTGCCGAATCGCAAAAACTGGCCAGGTCCTTTTAGCTGCCTAAAGGTCCGGGTCTTAAGTGGGTAAAAAATTGCTGCGCAAATACCGTGCGAGATAAAAAAGTTGCAATGACCTCCATTGTATTCTCTAGGGTCTCTTCTAAAAAAAACATATATAATGTTTGGGGGTTCTATGTAATTTTCTAGCAAAAAAAAAATTATGATTAGGAGCGAAGTGTCAGAATTGGCATGGTTGTTAAGTGGTTAAATAATATATTTTTTAATCTTTTTAATTTTTAAAATTGTAATGTTTTTATTTATTTTTTTAATTCTTAATTTATTTATTTTTTATATGTTTACATTTGAATTATTATTATTATTTAGTAAATTATGAAATTATTCTGATTTATTGACTAAGGAGAAAATGATGAACTGATGTCTTCAGGCGACCTCCGGGTTTGATTGGTCCAGCCTCATAAAAAGCAGCGGGCAGAAAAGCGCTGTACAAATTATCAGGGCAATCAAATCATGAAATCACCTGACTGTTCGCGCGGCGTTGAGCGATTTCTTTTCATTTTCTTTTTTTTCTTCCTCTTTTTTTTTTTTTTTTTTTGACTTCAACATTAACATTTCTTGCCGCGTGTTCACCTGCCTGTAATTTTTCCCGCAGTCTCCGTTACCACGGCAACCCAGGTTGTTTTAATCTCACGGCTGGGGGTGGGGGAACCGCTCTCGTGCTCGGGGCTCACTTGTGTTTATCTCTTGTTTTCTTGCGCTGCATTGTTAGAATTTAATAAAAGGACCTCTTATTCCTGCAACCTCTTCAGGGCAGGTGCTCCACTCTTCACGCCCCGGATACGGCGAACGCCGCTCGGGGGCGCAAATATACAGCTGCGCCGGTGGGGAAGGAGTTGGCGTTGAAGGAGAAGGTTAACCCCTAGCTAGCTGGATCCTGGCTGCTTTATTTCTTTTTTTTGGGGGGTTTAGGAAACCAAGATATTGTGCCATTGATTCTTCTTACACAACTGCCTCTAAAGCAGGGGTAGTCAACTTACTAGCAATAGGGGGGCCTCAAATGGGGGCCCTGACATCCCCAGGGGCCACACTTAATATTTACTAGGTGTTCTATATTGGATTGTCAGAGACTGCTGCTCAGACGCTCCTACTACTGGTTTCTGAGGCCTACTCAATAAGAACAGAAGGGCCACATGTGGCCCTCAGGCCCCTGGTTGGGCACCAGGGCTCTAACTGAAATGTGCAGTTTTACTTTGTGAAAAAGTTAAATACAAAACTTCATATGCAGAACATCACACCATTGTCTCAAATCCTACTGGAACATCACACAATTTGTCTGGAACCCTTCTGGAACATCACACTATTGTCTGGAACCCTTCTGGAACATCACACCAATGTCTGGAACCCTACTGGAACATCACACTATTGACTGGAACCCTCCTGGAACATCACACTATTGACTGGAACCCTACTGGAACATCAAACCAATGTCTGGAACCCTACTGGAACATCACACTATTGACTGGAACCCTACTGGAACATCAAACCAATGTCTGGAACCCTACTGGAACATCACACTATTGACTGGAACCCTTCTGGAACATCACACAATTGACTGGAACCCTACTGGAACATCACACCAATGTCTGGAACCCTACTGGAACATCACACTATTGACTGGAACCCTTCTGGAACATCACACTATTGACTGGAACCCTACTGGAACATCACACCATTGTCTGGAACCCTACTGAAACATCACACCATTGACTGGTACATCACACCATTGTCTGGAACCCTACTGGAACTTCACACAATTTTCTGGAACCCTACTGGAACATCACACCATTGACTGGAACATCCCACCATTGACTGGAACATCACACCATTGTCTGGAACCCTACTGGAACATCACACCATTGTCTGGAACCCTACTGGAACATCACACCATTGACTGGAACATCAAACCATTGTCTGGAACCCTACTGGCACATCACATTGCCTGGAACCCTACTGGAACATCACACCATTGTCTGGAACCCTACTGGAACATCACACCATTGACTGGAACATCCCACCATTGACTGGAACATCACACCATTGTCTGGAACCCTACTGGAACATCACACCATTGTCTGGAACCCTACTGGAACATCACACCATTGACTGGAACATCAAACCATTGTCTGGAATCCTACTGGCACATCACATTGTCTGGAACCCTACTGGAACATCACACCATTGACTGGAACATCAAACCATTGTCTGGAACCCTACTGGCACATCACATTGTCTGGAACCCTACTGGAACATCACACCATTGTTAATGGCCTCACCCATGAATCTGCTAACATTCCTGTTTTCGAGGCTGCATGGTTTTGTAAAAGGGTCAGGGACCTTTCAACTCCCCTCACCTCCTGAAGAATTAGGGTATTCCCGATTGAGAGTGAGCAAGACTACCTAGCCTTGGAAGACACCTCAACTATTATTCTACTTTTGCCGTGTACACACGGTCGTAATTCCCGACAACAAATGTTCGATGTGAGCTTGTTGTCGGAAAAACCTGATTGTGTGTAGGCTCCATCGGACATTTGCTGTCGGAATTTCTGACAACAAATGTTTGAGAGCTGGTTCTCAATTTTTCCTGACAACAAAAGTTCTTGTCGGAAATTCCGATCGTCTGTAGCCAATTCCGAGGCACAAAAATCCTACGCATGCTCGGAATCAATTCGACGCATGCTCGGAATCATTGAACTTAATTTTTTTTCGGCTTGTCGCAGTGTTGTACGTCACTGCTTTCTTGACGTTTGGAATTTCCGTCAACATTTGTGTGACCGTGTGTATGCAAGACAAGTTTGAGCGAACAATCCGTCGGGGAAAAAAATCTACGGTTTTGATGTCGGAATGCCCGATCGTGTGTACGCGGCATTTCAGTTATGAATTATCTGTTCACTTGATGTATTGGGCGTTTGTCATTCCATGGGAGGTACTTGAGGGAGGTCCATTTTAGAATACTGGTTTTGTCTTTTATGCTTTCATACATGGTGGAATAATAAAATGTATTGATTTTATTTGAGTGTCCCTTTTGGCACCCTAAAAGTCCATTTTGTTCACTTTTTTTTAAACCACTAAAATAGGATGTTGGTGCCTTTTGGCAATCCTTAATATTTTTCCACAAATGATCAGGAATGGAAGGTCCACTAGCTGTTCATTTCAGGTTGCCCATTGGCTCCTAAATTTTGCTAGATTTTATTGTCGGTGTGCTCTCGTGCCATCACAAAGCATTTCTGACACCTAGGCTCCAAGGATTTTGTTGAAATGTTGGATGATCTCTAGCCGTAACCCGCCAATATCGCTGGAATCATCTGCAATGACTCTGCACAGGCTCAATATTGACAAACTGTCACGGGAACAAATGACAGCAGAGCCAGTGTGCCGGTGTACACACATGAAGAATAGACGCCTGAAGGTGACCCGGCCTATCACATCGCATGGATCTCCGTCATCACCAGCAGAAAATTAGTAATGATGGTGAGGTCTGGGCGAGGAAGTTGTTATTCACACCGTGACCTAGACCTGACGGGAGGAGGTCTGCCGCTACTAAATGGAGTGTGCTAGAAGGAGCCAGCCATAGACAAGCCCAGACTTGGGTTATAAGGTGTGTAAGAACCAGCATCAAACAGTAGAGCATTAGGGATGCAGCCTTTTCTTTCCCATTTTTTTTTTATTAACAAAAAAATTATTTTCAATTCAAAGTTATATTTCAACACATGGGTTCCCCCTCGCAGGGGTTTTTGGTTGTCAGGTCACCTGTGGCCAGAAGACAGATGCACCCCGTTGGAGTCAGGAGTGCAACCACAAGGTAGTGACCCCTATGGCAGACTGCTGCGGATGGACCACAGAGTGGATATGGAAGGAAGGTCCACTGGAGCTCAAACGGGGATCCCACAGGAAGCTTGAGCCCAAGATTCCCCAGGGCGCGGAGTCTAAGATCCAGCTGATATTCACCAGAGCCTCTAGTGGTGAGGATGGCCTTAGCTGCAACTGAATCCATGTCACAGCCCCCAGAGTCCCCTAGGTCACGCTCCGTAGGGAGAGAGGGGAAGCAGCCACTCAGGACACAAGAGATAGTGAAGGGTTTAGCCAAGGTCGGGGCGACAAGCAGACAAGGATAAACAAGGGACAGGCCAAGGGTTAGGGTCACAGGCAAACAGGAATAGTCGGCGACAAGCCAAGATCGGTACACAGAGATAAACATCGTACATGGCAAGCAGGAACCCAAACACACAATGCTTAACAAACAACGTTGATCAGCAAGGCAGACCTGCAGTGCACTGGTTAATATAGAGTTCCTGATAAGGCCTGGGGTGGAGCCATACAGGGAGGAGAGATGATAAAAGCAGCCAGGTGAGAGGGTCTGGCCTCTAAGGTGAACACATGGAGAGGAAGGTAAGCTGCCAGACATTACTGCATATCCATGACACTAGTATTTCCCCATGTTCATCAGCCTGGCTTACACCTGCAGCACTGCTGCTCGGCCCCTAAGGCTCCATTCACACTTGTACGACTCCAAAGTTGCGCCGACTTTAGAGTGCAACTTTGACGGAACGTTGACGCAACTCTGGATGGGCGCGACTTGGATGTGACTTGTTGTCTCTCTGCAAAATCTGACCCTCTGTTGTAGGTAAAACATTCAGGTACGGCTTTCATGCAACTTTTGAGGGTTAACATTGAAGTTTATGGCCCTCAAGTTGCATAAAAGTCGGAACAAAGTAGTGCAAGAACTATTATTGGAGTGCAACTTTTATGCAACTTTGGATGGGTGGGACTTGGATTTGACTTTGGGTTTGACCAGTGATAATGGACAACTGCTGCATTGTATAATATTCAGGTATGACTTTTATGCAACTTTTGAGGGCTAACATTGAAGTCTATGGCCCTCAAGTTACATGAAAGTCAGAACAATGTAGTGCATGAACTATTTTGAAGTCGCTACGACTTTAAGGCGCCATTAACACTTGCACGACTCCAAAGCTGCCCCGACCTTGGAGTGCAACTTTTATGCAACTTTGGATGGGTGGGACTTGGATTTGACTTTGGGTTTGACCAGTGATAATGGACAATAAAGCCCTGTACACACGATCGGTTCGTCGGTGCAAAAAAAAAACATAACAAAAAGCTTTCAATGGTTCATTGACGGCTTAAGGACCGCTGCACGCAGATTTACATCGACAAAATGACACGGCTGGGCAAATGGCCGTATATATAAGTCCCCTTTAACTTGCCAGCCATGTGGTCAAGCGTACACCGGCGGCGCGTTAGTGACCCTGTCGCAAGCTCCGTGACCGTGCCCGCGGGACCCGCGGACTCTATGTCCGCGGGTGTCCCGCGATCGGGTCACAGAGCTGAAGAACGGGGAGCGGCCAGTGTAAACACAACATCTCCCCGTTCTGCCTAGTGACATGTCACTGATCGTCTGTTCCCTGTCATCGGGAACAGCAATCGGTGACGTGTCACGGCAAGCCACGCCCCCTAACAGTTAGAAGCACTTCCTAGGTCACACTTAACCCCTTTAGCACCCCCTACAGGTTAACCCCTTCACTGACAGCGTAATTTTTACAGTAATCCGTGCATTTTTATAGCACTGATCGCTGTAAAAATGACAATAGTGTCAAAAGTGTCCGATGTGTCCACCATAAAGTTGCAGTCACGGTAAAAATCGCAGATCGCTGCCATTACTAGTAAAAATAATAATAATGCCATAAAACTATCCCCTATTTTGTAGACGCTATAACTTTTGCGCAAACCAATCAATAAGCACTTATAGCGATTTATTTTACCAAAAATATGTAGAAGAATACGTATCGGCCTAAACTGAGGGGGAAAAAAAATTATATCTTTTTTTGGGGGATATTTATTATAGCAAAAAGTAAAAAGTATTGCTTTTTTTTTTAAATTGTCGCTCTATTTTTGTTTATAGCGCAACAAATAAAAACCGCAGAGGTGATCAAATACCACCAAAAGAAAGCTCTATTTGTGGGGAAAAAAGGACATCAATTTTGTTTGGGAGCCATGTCGCACGACCGCGCAATTGTCAGTTAAAGCGACGCAGTGCCGAATCGCAAAAAGTGTCCTGGTCTTTGGCCAGCCAAATGGTCCGGGGGTGAAGTGGTTAAACAGACCAAATGGGAGCAAATACAAGAAGGTCATTGTTAGGGTGCACATAACCTTTAAATAAAAAAAAAAAAAAGTGTTGCCTGACATTGGGATCCAACTATTAGGCTATTATGAATGTTTGCTGCAACCATCAGTCACAACCCTGAAAATAACAGGCATTATGGCTAATGACATGTGTTGTACCTCACTGCTCATTCTACAATGATAGCTTTCCTTTTTTTCTGGCTTTTTCTTTGTGACTTAAAACAAAAAATAGCAAAACTGAAGAAAAAAGAGCTTCGGTACTTCTCCCAGATTCAATCAAAGTACGAGTAAACAATTAAAGAGAGATTTGAGAAAAATAAATTGTAACCAAAAGATATCATTTAATTAGCGATTGTTCTCTAGAGAAACATACTAAACTCACAAAAATCACTAAAAGTATTTAAAATGCAAAACTCCATTATCTATATTTTGACCGCTGGAAATAAGCGAGTTTAGTATCAGTGGCGGCTGGAGCTCAATTTTTTTTTTTTGGGGGGGGGGGGGGGGGTGTGCACAAACAAACAGAAAAAAAACCCCCATCAATTGCAGCCTCACTGTGCCCATCAACTGCCGCCATTGTGCCCATCAAAAGCAGCCACTGTGCCCATCAAATTGTTGCCACTGTGACCATCAAATTGTCACCACTGTGCCATAAAATTGTCGCCACTGTGCCATACCATACGCAGCCACTGTGCCATGCCATCAAACGCAGCCACCGTGCCCATCAATTGTTGCCACCGTGCCATGCCATCAAACTCAGCCACTGTGCCATCAATTGTTGCCACTGTGCCCATCAATTGTCGCTACTGTGCCATGCCATTGTCGCCACTGTGCCCATCAATTGTCTGTCGCCACTGTGCCATGCCATTGTCACCACTGTGCCCATCAATTGTCACCACTGTGCCATGCCAAACGCAGCCACTGTGCCATCAATTGTCGCCACTGTGCCATGCCATTGTCGCCACTGTGCCCACCAATTGTCGCCACTGTACCATGCCAAACGCAGCCACTGTGCCATCACTACGGCTGGGGAGCACCGATTTTTCAAAGCCGGGCACCCCTTACATAGACTCCCATGTTAAACATCAGTCTAGTCATGGACACAGTGAGGCATGGGCACGGTGAGGCATGGGCACGGTGAGGCATGGGCACGGTGAGGCATGGGCACGGTGAGGCATGGGCACGGTGGGGCATGGGCACGGTGAGGCATGGACACGGTGGGGCATGGACACGGTGAGGCATGGGCACGGTGAGGCATGGGCACGGTTAGGCATGGACACGGTGAGGCATGGGCACAGTGAGGCATGGGCATGGTGAGGCATGGGCACAGTGAGGCATGCGCATGGACACAGTGAAGCAAAGTGAGGCACAGTGAGGCATGCAGATGAACACCCTAGGTTTATACTCGAGTCAATACGTTTTCTGTGGTAAAATTAGGTGCCTTGGCTTATATTCGGGTCGGCTTATACTCGAGTATATACGGTAACTAGTCACTTAAACAAACCTAGGTGCCCAGACCGTTCCTTGATTAATCAGGGATCCCGCCTCCTCTCAGACTTTCGGGCAACAGTCTATGAGACAAACTCCTACAATGTCCCAAGGAGTCTGATACCGTGAAATTCATTTATCTTCATAGATCCCTTGAGGGATATTGTTGATGGATATTTCTGTCCCAAGTGAAGGAACCTCTCCAACACAATCTGCAGGAGGGCCACCATATTCCCTCTGACCACTCACCCGAGCAAGATTGATATTACACCTTTCCATCCACTCCAGAAGGGATGCTTTATTGTCCTTATTCAAAGAAGTAACCCAAGCCATGCTATCAGCGTCCATTGCGTTGTTGTCCATCATTAGAGAATGATCTACTTTCTCCATGGGCCATAATCAGCGGGTAGGAGGCTTACCCCTAGTCCTCTCCAAAAGCCCTGTCCTGGTTGGCTCTGGGGTTGGGTTTTTTTTATTTATTTTTGGTTACACTTATTTTTTTCTGAATTTCCTTTAATTGCTGTTATGTATTTTGATTGAATCTGGTAGATCTCCTTTTGATATTTGGAGTCTTCTTTCTCCTCTCAGGGTTTGCCTCCCCAGACAAAATATCACAAAGAGTTATCTTTCCGGAGTCGGAGTAGAGTAAGCTCTCATCTAATAGAAAGCATCAGGCCTCCCCGGACACTTGCACTATGACTTGATATTCTAATGTATGATCTGGTATTATTCCCTGCAGTTGTTTCCTGTCATTGGGGTGGCGCCGGGACGATGCGTGAAAGCGACAGAGTACGGCGCCCCCCCGATTCCTGGAGGTCTGTCAAAATCTTCCTTCCAGCGGCAACTGAACCTCCAAAGACTTGACAGCCAGCGGAAAAGGCGACGTGATAAATAATATTAATATCACATTTACTCTACACTGAGTTACCAAGGCAGGCTCCTCTATTTCCATGGAATCCTGTCTTCCATTAATGGTACACATTCACAGCTTACCACACTCCAACATTGAACATCTAAAGGTGAAGTTTAATCTGATTAGATTTTGCCTTCCCAGGTTCCTCATTCCCTCTCTCATCAACATGCTAATTACAATTTTAAATGAAATCATTCTGTGTTCAATTCATATCTTATTTTGAGGTCATCACTGGGTCTCTGTGCTTCTCTGAGCAAAGCTACGTTGTATTTCAGGCTCCCAAGGGCTCTTGGGAGATGTAGTTCTGGGGGTGTGCCTACCTCAGTAGGAACTGACCTCCCAGCAACTGCCCCTGCAAGGCTTTTACAACTGGTGATGACAACAGAGGGTAAAAAAGCAATGTAGTTCTGCCTCCCAAAGAATCTTGAGAGATGTAGTGTAGTTATGGGGGTGTGCCTACCTCAGTAGGAACTGACCTCCTAGCAAGTGTCCCTATAAGCGTTTTACAACTGGTGATGACATCAAGAGGGCAAAAAAAAAGCAACGCTGTAGTTCTGGCTCCCAAGGGCTCTTGGGAAATGTAGTTCTGGGGGTGTGCCTACCTCAGTAGGAACTGACCTCCCAGCAACTGCCCCTGCAAGGCTTTTACAACTGGTGATGACAACAGAGGGTAAAAAAAGCAACGTAGTTCTGCCTCCCAAGGGATCTTGAGAGATGTAGCGTAGTTATGGGGGTGTGCCTACCTCAGTAGGAACTGACCTCCTAGCAAGTATCCCTATAAGTGTTTTACAACTGGTGATGACATCAAGAGGGTAAAAAAAAAAAAAGCAACGTTGTAGTTCTGGCTCCCAAGGGCTCCTGGGAAATGTAGTTCTGGGGGTGTGCCTACCTCAGTAGGAACTCACCTCCCAGCAACTGCCCCTGCAAGGCTTTTACAACTGCTGATGACATCAGAAGGTAATAAAAGCTACATTGTATTACTTGCTTCCAGGGGCTCTTGGGAGATGTAGTTCTGGGGGTGTGCCTACATCAGTAGGTACTGACCTCCTAGCAACTGCCCCTGCAAGGCTTTTACAACTGCTGATGACATCAGAAGGTAATAAAAGCTACATTGTATTACTTGCTTCCAGGGGCTCTTGGGAGATGTCGTTCTGGGGGTGTGCCTACATCAGTATGAACTGAGCTTCCAGCAACTGCCACTGCAAGGCCTTTACAACTGGTGATGGAATCAGAGGGTAATAAAAGTAACATTATATTTCTTGCGTCCAAGGGCTCTTGGGAGATGTATTACTGGGGGTGTGCCTACATCAGTAGGAACTGACCTCCCAGCAACTGCCCCTGCAAGGCTTTTAACTGGTGATGACATCAGAGGGTAAAAAAACCAATGTCGTTTTGGCTCCCAAGGGATCTTGAGAAATGTAGTTCTGGGAGTGTGCCTACATCAGTAGGAATTGACCACCCAGCAACTGCCCCTGCAAGGCTGTTACAACTGGTGATGACATTGGAGGGTAATAAAAGCTACATTGTATTTCTGGCTCCCAAGGGCTCTTGGGAAATGTAGTTATGGGGGTGTGCCTACCTCAGTAGGAATTGACCTCCTAGCAACTGACCCTGCAAGGCTTTTACAACTGCTGATGACATCAGAAGGTAATAAAAGCTACATTGTATTACTTGCTTTCAGGGGCTCTTGGGAGATGTCGTTCTGGGGGTGTGCCTACATCAGTATGAACTGAGCTTCCAGCAACTGCCACTGCAAGGCTTTTACAACTGGTGATGAAATCAGAGGGTAATAAAAGTAACATTATATTTCTTGCTTCCAAGGGCTCTTGAGAGATGTAGTTCTGGGGGTGTGCCTACATCTGACAGTAGAACTGTCCGTTGGGGTCAGGGATGCACCACAGGGTAGTGAACCCTATAGCCGACTGCCGCTATCAGAGGGGAAGCGTGAACCCAAGATCGCCCAGGGCGCGGAGTCTAAGACCCAGCTTTGTGTTCACCAGAGCCTCTAGTGGTGAGGATGGCCTTCGCCGCAGCTGGATCCAGGTCGCGACCCCTGGGATCCCCTAGGCCACGCTCCGCAGAGAGAGAGGGGAAGCAGCAAGCAGGACAAACGGTAGTGATGGGTAAGCCGAGGTCAGGGCAACAGGCAGACAAGGGTAACCGGCAAAAGGTCAAGGGCACAGGCAAACAGGAGAAGTCAGGGACGAGCCAAAAACAGTACACAGGAAGATAATCGTAGCACACCAGACAGGAACTTAAGCAAACAACACTGTTGAACAGCACTGCAGGCCTGTAGTGCAACAGTTAATATAGACTTCCTGGGATGGCCTAGGTGGGGCCATACAGGAAGTAGAGGAGATAAGAAGATAACCAGAACTGAGTCAGGCCTCTTAATAGACGGATGGAAACAGGTAAGCTGCCAGACTATTGCATATCCATGACACTGACCTCCCAGCAACTGCCCCTGCAAGGCTTTCACAACTGCTGATGACATCAGAGGGTAAAAAAAGCAAAGTAGTTCTGGCTCCCAAGGGCTTTTGAGAGATGTAGTTCTGGGAGTGTGCCTACATCAGTAAGAATTGACCACCCAGCAACTGCCCCTGCAAGGCTTTTACAACTGGTGATGACAACAGAGGGTAATAAAAGCTACCATTGTATTTCTGGCTCCCAAGGGTTCTTGGGAGATGTAGTTCTGGGGGTGTGCCTATCTCCTAGCAACTGTCCCTGCAAGGCTTTTACAACTGGCGATGACATCAGAGTGCAATAAAAGCTCCACTGTTATTTTCACTCGCAATTTTGTGCAATTGAATCAGAACAACCAAACCTGCACCATTCCAGACGTATGAAAGAAGAGTAGAGCAACGTTACAACCACTGTTGGGATATCTCAGCTCCATGGCTCCAAACCCAGTGGAACGGTCTCTGGGAACCTCGGCACATCGTTAAATATCAGCTAGTGGTTGCCCTTTAATAAACAAAGCAATTTACAGGCATACAAATCTAATGTGTTTCGGCTCAGGCCTTAATCATGGCTTAATCATTAAGACCTGAACGGCCGAAACGCGTTGGATCTTTTATGGATGTATTCTACTTTGTTTAATAAGGGACAGCTGCTAGCTGATATTTAATGTTATGGCGGCTTTCTTTATATCGTTCCAAACCTATTCCTCTCACCTGACCTCAAAAGTCACAATTGTAACCACTTAAGGACCGCCTCCTGCACATATACGTCGGCAGAATGGCACGGCTGGGCACAAGCACGTACCTGTACGTCCTCTTTAAGTGCCTAGCCGTGGGTTGTGGGCGTGCGCCCGCGACCCGGTCCGAAGCTCCGTGGCTGCGGGACACGATCGCCGCTGGAGTCCCGCGATCGGTCCCCTGAGCTGAAGAACGGGGAGAGCTGTGTGTAAACACACCTTCCCCGTTCTTCACTGTGGCGCTGTCATTGATTGTGTGTTCCCTAATATAGGGAAACACGATCAATGACGTCACACGTCCAGCCCCGCCCCCCTACATATGAGGTCACACTTAAACCCTTCAGCGCCCCCTAGTGGTTAACTCCCAAACCGCAATTGTCATTTTCACAGTAAACAATGCATTTGTATAGCATTTTTTGCTGGCAAAATGACAATGGTCCCAACAATGTGTCAAAATTGGCCGATGTGTCCGCCATAGTGTCGCAGTCACGAAAAATAAAAAATCGCTGATCGCCGCCATTAGTAGTAAAAAAAAAAAAAAAATTAATAAAAAGCAATACAACTATCCCCTATTTTGTAAACGCTATAAATTTTGTGCAAACCAATCGATAAACGCTTATTGCGATTTTTTTTACCAGAAATAGGTAGAAGAATACGTATCGGCCTAAACTGAGGAAAAAAATGTTTTTTTATATATATTTTTTGGGGGTATTTATTAGAGCAAAAAATAAAAAATATTGGGCTAGATTCAGGTAGCCCTGCGTAACATTGTGCGGGCGTAACGTATCTCCGATACGTTAAGCCGCCGTAAATTAGGGCGCAAGTTCCGTATTCATAAAGAACTTGCGCCCTAAGTTACGACGGCATAACGTATGTGGGCTGGCGTAAGCCCGCCTAATTCAAATGGGGATGATGTGGGCGTGTTTTATTTAAATTATTGTTGACCCCGCATATTTTACGTTTTTTACGAACGGCGCATGCGCCGTTCGTAAAAGGATCCCAGTGCGCATGCTCGAAATTCCGCCGCAAATCGTCATTGCTTTCGACGTGAACGTAAATTACGTCCAGCCCTATTCGCGAACAACTTACGCAAATGACGTAAAAAATTCAAAATTTGACGCGGGAACGACGTCCATACTTAACATTGCGTACGCCTCATAGAAGCAGGAGCAACGTTATGCCGGAAAAAGCCTTACGCAAATGACGTAAAAAATTCCGCCGGGCGCACGTACGTTTGTGAATCGGCGTATCTAGGTCGTTTGCATATTCTACGCCGAAAACGATGGAAGCACCACCTAGCGGCCAGCGTAAATATGCACCCTAAGATACGACGGCGTAAGAGACTTACGCCAGTCGGATCTTAGCCTAATTTCGGCGTATCTTGCTTTCTGAATACAGAAAGAAGATACGCCGCGTAAATTCAAAGCTGCGCTGGCGTATCTATAGATACGCCAGCATAAATTCTTGCTTAATCTAGCCCATTGAATTTTTTTTTAAATTTTCGCTCTATTTTTGTTTATAGCGCAAAAAATAAAAACCGCAGAGGTGATCAAATACCACCAAAAGAAAGCTCTATTTGTGGGAAAAAAAAGGACGCCAATTTTGTTTGGGAGCCACGTCACACGACCGCGCAATTGTCAGTTAAAACGACGCAGTGGCGAATCGCAAAAACTGGCCAGGTCCTTTACCTGCCTAAAGGTCCGGGTCTTAAGTGGTTAAAAAGACACGCGGCCATTTACTAAAATTAGAAGAAAAGCGGTTTAACCTTAAACTATGTAGAGGGTTCTTTACTGTAAGAGCTGCAAGGATGTGGAACTCCCTTCCACAGGCGGTGGTCTCAGCGGGGGGGCATCGATTTTTCAAAAAACGATTAGATAAGCAACTGAACGACCACAACATACAGGGATATACAATGTAATACTGACATATAATCACACACATAGGTTGGACTTGCCTTACCTACTATGTAACCAAGGTGGCTACAGCGAAGAACCTGCAATGCAATGTAGCCACCCAAAAGGAAGAGCCTCGGGTGAATCAGTCCTTAAAAAATAAATCCAAAAAGGTGTGAAAGGCTTCAAACAAAAGCACACAGCCAGCAATGTATGTGATCATGCCTGTGTAATATATGGGCTGTGGACATGGGGAGTTTAATATCACTTTCATCTAGTCAGCTGGGAGAGGCTGGTGGTAGCGTGGAGTCTCTGCGGCCCCCCCCCGGAACGCGTTCTGTTCCCAGGTGACAGGATGATCAGTGGGCCGCACTTACAGCCCCACATTTGTAACAGGGAAGCCGCACAGCTGGAAGGCTTCCAGCCAACTGCTCCGCTCCCCGGGGACGCGTCCGCTCTAAAGGCCTAACTTATTCTCCCCTGCGTCAGATCTCAACGACACGCCGGGGCTCCTCACTGCTGGAGAAACAGACACCGACATCAATCAAAATCAGATCACTGAAATAAAAATAAAGACCCCAGCCCTTTGGAGAAGGTCTTCATTAGATGAGAATAAATTCCAGGCGCCGAAAGCAACTTAACCAATTGTGGTACAGTGGCGGTGCGTCCATAGTGGGCGCAGGAGCGCCGCCCCCTCTCTCTCTACTCTCCTGCACTGCCACTGAAGTCAACAATACATAGATTCATGCATTGCATTGCATGAATCTATGTATTGTCACCGGCGCCGATGCCGCCCACTATTCAGATGGCCAGCCCCCTGGTGAGCGCCGGCCATCTGAATAACAGCAGTTGGTTGGCTTTGGAAGTGTCTATCAGAGCCAGCGGCTCCGATAGGCTTCCCGATTACAGCCTGTGGGCTCTAATCAGCTTCCAAATAGTTAACCAGGGGACGCCGGGGGTGTGCGTTCCCTGGTTAACACTGACACGCGTCTCAGCCAATCAGGTTCACCGGGTCTGGATGACAGTTATACTGTACAACAGTTGTGTTGTACCAGTATGAACCCGGCCTTAGACAGGAGAGAGAGATACAAAGGGACATTGTTTATAAACATTGATCAGATAGATACAAAAATAACATTGTTTATATACATTGATCTGATTGGAGATGGGGAGATGCAAAGTAACATTGGCCCGGATTCAGGTAGATTTGCCCCTTATTTGCGGAGGCGCAGGGCATCGTTTTTGCCCTGTGCCCCCGCAAATTTACTGCGCTACCCGCAATTCACGGAGCAGTAGCTCCGTAAATTGCGTGTGCGCTGTGTAAACTTGCCCTGCGTAAGGGCGCCTAATGTAAATGATCCCGTAGGGGGCGGGAATCATTTAAATTAGGCGCGCTCCCGCGCCGAGCGTAGAGCGCATGCTCCATCGGGAAACTTTCCCGACGTGCATTGCGGCAAATGACATCGCAAGGACGTCATTTTCTTCAAAGTGAACGTGAATGGCGTCCAGCGCCATTCACAAATCACTTACGCAAACGACGTGAAATTCAAATTTCGCGACGTGGGAACGGCGGGTATACTTTAGCATTTACTGCCCCTACTATTAGAAGGGGCAGCCTTACGCTAAAGACGCCGTACGGAAACTCCGGAACTTGCGTACGCAGGGCCCGCGCAACATTGTGAATCGGTGTTAGTATGCAATTTGCATACTATACACTGAGCACAATGGGAGCGCCCCCTAGCGGTCATCGCAAGAATGCAGCCTAAAATCTGCGTGGCATAAGAACCTAGGATTTTAGGCTGCAGTCGGCGTTACGATGTTCCTGAATCAGGAGCATTCGTAACGCCGGAGCAAGTCAGCAATTGCGCTGCGTAACTATGGTTACGCAGGCGCAATTGCTCTCTGAATCTGGGCCCTTGTTTATAAACATTGATCAGACAGGAGATAGATACAAAGTAACATTGGGCCAGATTCTCATCCAGCGGCGTAATTTTGTGCGGGCGTAACGTATCTGATTTACGTTACGCCTCCGCAACTTAGACGGGCAACTGCTGTATTCTCAAAGCACTTGCTCCGTAAGTTGCGGCGGCGTATCGTAAATTGGCCGGCGTAAGCCCGCCTAATTCAAATTTGGATCAGGGGGGGCGTGTTTTATGTAAATCTACTGTGACCCGACGTGATTGACGTTTTTCCCGAACGGCGCATGCGCCGTCCGTGGAATTTCCCAGTGTGCATTGCTCCAAAGTACGCCGCAAGGACGTCATTGGTTTCGACGTGAACGTAAATGACGTCCAGCCCCATTCACGGACGACTTACGCAAACGACATAACTTTTTCAAATTTCGACGTGGGAACGACGGCCATACTTAACATTGGTACGCCGCACTTATGCCTCATATAGCAGGGGCAACATTACGCTGGGAAACGCCTAAAGTAAACGGCGTATCTTTACTGCGTCGGCAGCGCGTACGTTCGGGAATTCGCGTATCTAGCTAATTTGCATACTCGACGGAAGCGCCACCTAGCGGTCAGCAAAAATATGCAGTTAAGATCCGACGGCATAAGAGACTTACGCCTGTCGGATCTAATGGATATCTATGCGTAACTGATTCTAAGAATCAGGCGCATACTGTAGATACAACGGCTCAGACTCAGAGATACGACGGCGTATCTGGAGATATGCCGTCGTATCTCCTTTAAGAATCTGGGCCATCGTTTATAAACATTGATCAGACAGGAGATAGAGAGATACAAAGTAACATTGTTTATAAACATTGATCAAGGTTTATAAACCAAGTTCCTTCGTATCTATCTCCTATCTAAACAATGTTTATAAACAATGGCCCGGATTCAGGTAGAATTGCGCATTATTTACGGAGGCGCAGGGCAACGTTTTTGCCCTGCGCCCCCGCAAATTTGCTCCGCTGCCCTTGATTCACGGAGCAGAAGCTCCGTAAATTGCGCGGGTGCGCCGGCAAAATGCCCGGCGCAAGAGCGCGCAATTTAAATGATCCCGTAGGGGGCGGGAATCATTTAAATTAGACGCGTTCCCGCGCCGATCGTAGAGCACATGCTCCGTCGGGAAACTTTCCCGACGTGCATTGCGGCAAATGACGTCGCAAGGACGTCATTTGCTTCAAAGTGAACGTGAATGGCGTCCAGCGCCATTCACGAATCACTTACGCAAACGACGTAAAATTCAAATTTTGCGACGCGGGAACGACGGGTATACGTAACATGGGATGCCCCTGCTAATAGCAGGGGCAGCCTTGCCCGAAAACCGCCGTACGTAAACGACGTAAATTGCGTACGCAGGGCTCGCGCAACGTTGTGAATCGGTGTTAGTATGCAATTTGCATACTATACACTGAGCACAACGGGAACGCCACCTAGCGGCCATCGCAAGAATGCAGCCTAAGATATGCGGGCATAAGAGCCTTATGCCGCGCAGATCTTATGCTGCAGTCGGCGTAACAAGGTTCCTGAATCAGGAGCACTCGTTACGCCGGGGCAAGTAAGCAATTGCGCTGTGTAACCTATGGTTACACAGGCGCAATTGCTTCTTGAATCTACCCCAAGGTTCCTTCGTATCTCTCTATCTCCCATCTAAACAACATTTATAAACAGGAGGTCAAGTGGTTAAAGGCTAACTTTTTATTGCTCTATTGTAGCCTAGAGCGCCTCTTCGTCTTCCTTCTTTCCACTTACACTCAGTGATGGCCACTTTCTTGAATTTTTTACAGTTTTATGTGGCCTAGATCTGCTTTCCTTTCTTCGGGTGACACTAACCATTTAATGAGACTGCAGTTGTCACCCGGTTGTACTCATCCCCACCCACACCACATTTTCAGGCTGGAAATGTAGCCCCCCCTGCAAACAGAAAAGGAGACTGCACCTTACACGTGTATTTCGCTGTGAATACATAAATATGAAAGCCAGTGAACAGACATGCAGAGAGGTAGGAATTTAAAGACTATTTCATATATTAAATGACGGTATTGAATTTTTTTTTTTTTACATTTTCACTATAGGGGGTGACAGCAAAGCACATCAATGTTTTCATTAGTATCCATTATTTCCACTTTAAAAATCTGCCTCGAGTCTCTTAAAGCAGTTGGGGGTCCTATAGCAATAGCTGGGTAAAAATCAGAGCCCTGAACAGGTAAAATAGGGGCCCTCCATAACAGGGGTGTAGATAAGGGGGAAGAGGGGGGGCAACTTCCCCCAGAATGTACAAGACTGACTGCCCATTGTGGACTGCCATAAAGAAGGAGTCGCTCTTGCAGCCTGTCATACTCCTCCCTGGCTCCCATCACAGGGGAGTGCTGTACTGTGGAGAGACTACTGTACTGAGGGAAGCTTTATTGAAGGTTGAAGAGCTGTACTGGAGGGGAGAAGAGCTGTACTGGAGGGGAGAAGAGCTGCACTGGAGGGGGGAGAGCTGTACTGGAGGGGAGAAGAGCTGTACTGGAGGGGAGAGAGTTGTACTGGAGGGGAGAGAGCTGTACTGGAGGGGAGAAGAGCTGTACTGGAGAGGGGAGAGTTGTACTGGAGGGGAGAAGAGCTGTACTGGAGGGGAGAGAGTTGTACTGGAGGGGAGAAGAGCTGTACTGGAGGGGAGAAGAGCTGTACTGGAGAGGGAAGAGCTGTACTGGAGGGGGGAAGAGCTGTACTGGAGGGGAGAGAGCTGTACTGGAGGGGAGAGAGTTGTACTGGAGGGGAGAGAGTTGTACTGGAGGGGAGAGAGCTGTACTGGAGGGGAGAAGGGCTGTACTGGAGGGGGAGAGCTGTCCTGGGGGAGCTGTACTGGAGGGGAGAAGAGCTGTACTGGAGGGAGGCATTGTACTGGAGGGGAGGAGCTTTACTGGAGGGGAGAGAGCTGTACTGGAGGGGAGAGGAGCTGTACTGGAGGGGAGAGGAGCTGTACTGGATGGGAGAGAGCTGTACTGGAGGGGAGGGGAGCTGTACTGGATGGGAGAGAGTTGTACTGGAGGGGGAGAGCTGTACTGGAGGGGGAGAGCTGTACTGGAGGGGAGAGAGCTGTACTGGAGGAGGAGAGCTTTACCGGAGGGGAGAAGAGCTGTACTGGAGGGAGGCATTGTACTGGAGGGGAGGAGAGCTGTACTGGAGGGGGAGAGCTGTACTGGAGGGGGAGAGCTGTACTGGAGGGGGAGAGCTGTACTGGAGGGGAGGAGAGTTGTACTGGAGGGGGAGAGCTGTACTGGAGGGGGAGAGCTGTACTGGAGGGGAGAGAGCTGTACTGGAGGAGGAGAGCTTTACCGGAGGGGAGAAGAGCTGTACTGGAGGGAGGCATTGTACTGGAGGGGAGGAGAGCTGTACTGGAGGGGGAGAGCTGTACTGGAGGGGGAGAGCTGTACTGGAGGGGAGGAGAGCTGTACTGGAGGGGGGAGAGCTGTACTGGAGGGGGAGAGCTGTGCGGTGGGAGGGAATCTTCTGACTCCTGTGCTCTGTGCAATATACATTCACATTTTAAGCCACTCCCATGCTTAGCACAATTTTACCAGATGCAACATTTGCCGTAGCGCTCTGTTCGGGTTGCCTAATTTTGTTTCCTTTGTGTCCCAATGCCCTGCACCACAAGCAAAAAAAAATCTGAGTCTTGTGCAGCAGACTAAAGAAGAAAGAAACAGCAGCGGAAAGAACCAGAGCTCAACAGTCCTCCTTTAACTGTCCAATCACAGGCTGGGGGGGGGGTGGAGACATGACCTGTAAGTGTAATGGAACAGCAGCAGACAAAAAAAATAAACTGGCCCCCTGCCCTGCCAGATAGGACTGCGCTGTGTGGCAGAGCTGTGCAGTTCTCAGGACTGGATGGAAAAAAATGACCAATTCTTTGGCAAGTCAAGCAGCCCCCAGACATGTATTTATTCTGTGCGTATTTAGTGTACCTGTCTGCCTGGAGTTCAGCTTTATAGGCTTTTGTTTTCATTTTCCGCTGGAACCTACCTTTTAAGTGTGCATTATAATTATCCGATTGTAAAAACAAAACAAAAAAAGTAACAGTTCTGTAAACGGGTGAGAAATATCCATTGATGGAATGAGCGGGATTGTTCTCAGCTTTCAGCAAAGGTGTTTAGCAGCTCTCTGTGTGTTTTGTTTTGGTCTAATGATAATGTCCCTGTAATCCTCTTGTGTCTACAGCTTGGCACAGCTTGGCACAGCTTTCACTAATAATCCTCAGTTTGCTTTGCAAACTATTATTAAGTTATTAGGTTTCCTTAAACAACTTAGCAAAAAAACTTAGTCATTTATTACCTCTCACAGAGATCACGCTACACTCCCCGGCAATGTATCCATCTGATTTTCATCAGCGCCTTCTTTGTTCAGGAATCATCCAGGCCCCATCAGCCACCGTGCCCATCAAACGCCGCCAGTTTCCCCTCAAATGCAGCCAGTTTCTCCCCAAATACAACCAGTTTCCCCCTCAAATGCAGCCAGTTTCCTCCTCAAATGCAGCCAGTTTCCTCCTCAAATGCAGCCAGTTTCCTCCTCAAATGCAGCCAGTTTTCCCCTCTAATGCAGCCAGTTTCCCCTCAAATGCAGCCAGTTTCCCCCTCAAATGCAGCCAGTTTCCCTCTTAAATGCAGCCAGTTTCCCCTCTAATGCAGCCAGTTTCCCCTCTAATGCAGCCAGTTCCCCCCTCAAAAGCAGCCAGTTTCCCCTCAAATGCAGCCAGATTCCCCCTCAAATGCAGCCAGATTCCCCCTCAAATACAGCCAGTTTCCCCCTCAAATGCAGCCAGTTTCCCCCTCAAATGCAGCCAGTTTCCCCCTCAAATGCAGACAGTTTCTCCCCAAATGCAGCCAGTTTCCCCTCAAATGCAGCCAGTTTCCCCTCCAAATACAGCCAGTTTCCCCTCCAAATACAGCCAGTTTCCCCTCCAAATACAGCCAGTTTCCACTCAAATGCAGCCAGTTTCCCCTCAAATGCAGCCAGTTTCCCCCTCAAATGCAGCCAGTTTCTCCCCAAATGCAGCCAGTTTCTCCCCAAAAGCAGCCAGTTTCTCCCCAAATGCAGCCAGTTTCCCCTCAAATGCAGCCAGTTTCCCCCTCAAATGCAGCCAGTTTCCCCCTCAAATGCAGCCAGTTTCCCCCTCAAATGCAGCCAGTTTCCCCTCAAATGCAGCCAGTTTCCCCCTCAAATGCAGCCAGTTTCCCCTCAAATGCAGCCAGTTTCTCCTCAAATGCATCCAGTTTCCCCCTTAAATACAGCCAGTTTCCCTCTCAAATGCAGCCAGTTTCTCCTCAAATGCAGCCAGTTTCCCCCTCTAATACAGCCAGTTTCCCTCTTAAAGCGGTTCTCCACCCTAATTACAACCTTGCCTCATTTATATTTCCGTCCTAAAATATGTTAAAAACAGATGTTTTCAATTGCTATAAATGTACATTACCTCTGTAATTGAAGAGGCTTCCGGTCTCCAACGTTGCGGGAATAATACGGGCATTCCGTCACTTCCCGTTTGCAGCAGTGTACTCTGGGAGCTAATATGCATAGCTCCCTTTCTTCAATGCGCAGCCGTAATATCGCGGGATTTCATATGCAGGAAGTGACGTCCGAGATAAACAAAGGAAGGAGGGCGGGCTTCTCAAAAACCTCCGTTACTGCAAGGCTAAGGCTGTGTAACGTGATTACAGCGTCAGCGAAAGCAGGAAGTCGCTGCTGGTGGGATTCTAATGCCCACAGTGAAGATGGCGACGGCGCACACACATGAATATAACTGATTATTGCAGACTGTAATCGAAAGGAGCGGACGTTTAACCACCGAAACGTGAGTTTATTTAACCCTTCCTAAGGTCCTTTTAACTACCCCCAAAAAAAAAAACGATTTGGCATGGGAGAACCGCTTTAAATGCAGCCAGTTTCCCTCTTAAATGCAGCCAGTTTACCCCTCAAATGCAGCCACTTTCCCCCTCAAATACAGGCAGTTTCCCCATCAAATGCAGCCAGTTTCCCCCTCAAATTATACCAGTTTGTCCCCCCCACCCGAATCTATCTATTGTTGAGTGACGGGTGCAGGAGAGAGGGGGCGGCGCTCCTGCACCCACTATGGACGCACCGCCACTGGCTGGGACCACCCATGACTCACACTTGATGAGTTCCTCCTACCCAGACCCCACCTTTAAACATGCAGGGACCACCCATCATGCACAATTCATGAGTTCTTCCTACCCAGACCCCAGCTCTATATATGCTGGGACCACCTGTCACGCACACGTTTGAGCTTGTCCTGCCAAACCCCGCCTCTAAAATTTGCAAGGACCACCCATCAAGCACACTTTACGAGTTCATCCTGCCCATACTTTACCTATAAATTTGCAGGGACCACCCATCACGAACACTTTATGAGTTAATTCTACCCAGACCCCACCTCTAAATATGCCGGGACCATCCATCATGCACACTTTATGAGTTCATCCAACCCAAACCCCACCTATAAATATGTGGGAACCATCCATCGTGAACATTTCAGAAGTTGATCCTGCCCAGACTCTATAAAAATGCGGAGACCACCCATCATGCATAGTTTGCTTGTTCGTTCTGCCCAGACCCACCTTTAAACATGTCGGGACCAGTGTCATCTTAATAGCATCATGGGCCCCAGTGTCCCCATACATCAGAGTTGTGCCCCCCTTGTACTCACAGATCACAAATGCTGTTCCCACCTACAATGAAGGCAGCTCCTTCTTCCTCTCTCACGTGCTGAGACTGAGGTGAGTTCTCAGTCTCAGTGCCTGCTCTCTTCCGCTCCCTACAGGAGGAAGGAGAAAGCTCAATCCTCTCTCAAGCAGAAGCCAATCATGTGCTCCTTCTGACAGGAGTGACATTGCAGCGACTCCTGTCAAAGAAGAGTTCACAGCACCCACCCCCCACCTTTTCCATGCCCTATTCATGGGCCCCCCGTGCACCTGGGGCCCCTGGGCAGTGCCCAAGTGTGCCCATTCATTAAGACAGCTTTGGCCCGGGACCACTCATCATGCACACTTTGAAATTCATCTTGCCCAGACTTCACTTCTGTAACAGGAGTCACTTTTGGGCACAGATTGAGCAAGGAGATAGGGTACACATGTTGGATTGTTTTGGCGTGGACAGTGATTTACAGTATATTCCTTAATGCCTGCAAAGAATATTCTATGACTCATTTCTATGCTTAGCCCTGACTAGTGACATGCTAATTGAGTCAGGGCCTGGAAGACATTTCATTGTCCTTGTGTAAAGGTGTTAATCCAGGTCTGCTCCCAGACCTCTAATTGTGTATGCTAAATACTGTTTATGTGTGGAATGTACTTGTCGGAGACAGAGCGTCTGTCTGGGGATGTGGATTGGAAAGAGATCATTGTGTGTGATGGTGTTTTGTTTGTTATGCTGTTAATGAAGGAATGTTTAGTAATTAGCCTTAGTGTGTGATTAGGGGGGTGGAGATTTCATTGTCCCTTTGAATACTTCCATGCCTTGTACTGTATATAAGCTGAGAAGAAACCATTAAAGATGTCTTCATTTTGAAACCAGTAGCATGGAGCAAGTCTCGTTATTCTGGGATGTCTGATGTCTGTTGGACGGTTGGAGTGTCAGATGAGCTGTCGTGGATGGGATGGAAGGTCGTAAACGGTGGTGACCGTTACAACTTCTAAATATGCAGGGACCTCCCATCATGCATCATGACCATAATGGTAAAAGCTTTTTATAACTGTTGTATATTGTGACATGTCAGGAATGTATTCACTTGTATAAAAATATGCACAAGCTGTATATTCCACTCTACTTTCCCCTTAAACATCTTCTTAGGATGTGAATTTTGATGCAGCTGGAGAACGGGGTCCCCTATGACGTTAGTCAAACCATCAAGATTATGTTGCTAACTCCGACTTTGGCCAAGTCCATAAAAAAAAACCCACTAATTTAACAACGGATCGAAGTTGCCGTATAATCGGAAGGCAGGTGACTATCCTGAGGGCACCGTAACTTCTGCGTAGGGAGAGTAATGAGATTGCAGTCTCCATTTTCTCTCACTCGGACAAGTTCCTGCATACTGACACCGAAATCCCTGCAGGGCACGGCGCCTGGAACAGCCCATTCCACTCCTTGCTACCAACACATCTTTTCCTGCTAATGCCAGACACCTAGGCCCAGATTCACAAAGCACGTACGCCGTCGTATAGCACGTTACGCCGACGCAAGTGCAAATGTTGCGCCGTCGTATGTGTGAGGCAGACCCACGAACCAACATGCGCCTAAAAACAGGCTACACCCCGCCGACGTAGCTTGCACACGCCGGCGTAGGGTGGGCGCACATATGGGCTGGGCGCATGGTGCTGCTCCCATTGATTAGCCATTCAAACATGTAAATGAGGGAAATACGCAGATTCACGAACGTGCGTGTGCCCGGCGCATGCTACGCGAGATGCGCGTAAAGGAGGTGCAACCCGGCAACAGACATGCACAGGTCTGCACCAGGGAACACAAGCCGGCGTATTGTGCATTGGACGTGTGTCTGGCTGGGCGTACGTTATGTTCACGGCGTACGCAGTGATCCGGCGTAGCTTAGGCAGTTGTGCCGGCGTGGTTGTGAGCAGGCGCAGGGGGGTGCTGTGAATGCGTCCACGTCACGGCGCATGCGCAGTTCGTGATACGTACCTGTCTGGCGCTCGGCCCATCATTTGCATGGGGTCACGCCCACTTCCACCTACGCCGGCGTGCGCCTTCGAAACCCACGCCAAGCTGGCACAGCGTTGGGAGCACTGGCTTGCTGAATGCAATGCTTGCCTCTCCGCGATACGTTGGCCTGCCGTACGGTGTGTGCTCTACGGGGGCGTAATGTGCGCCTTGCTCTCTGTGAATCTGGGCCCTATTCTCTCAAATCTGTTTAAACATGTTGAGATTCACGTAGATGGGCGTATTTTTGGGCGGGCGTAACGTATTTGATTTACGTTACGCCGCCACAAGTTCTTCAGGCAAGTGCTTTATTCACAAAGCACTTGCCTGTAAAGTTGTGGCGGCGTAGCGTAAATCACCCGGCGGAATTCAAATTCGGCAGGTAGGGGGCGTGTTTAATTTAAATGAAGCGCGTCCCCGCGCCGAACGAACTGCGCATGCGCCGTCCCTAAAAAATCCCGGCGTGCATTGCTCTAAATGACGTCGCAAGGACGTCATTGGTTTTGACGTGGACGTAAATGGCGTCCAGCCCCATTCACTCCCGCATCTTGGCTCTCTGTTGCGGCGCTGCTGTGTCTGAGAGCATGCCCTGGCATTGGCAGATAGATAGATCCATAGATGTCAACTGTCCTGACATTTTCTGGAACAGTCCTGCATCTTGGCTCCCCTGTCGAGCCACTTCTGTGTCTAGGGGCATGTCTTCTGATTGATTGACATTGTGATCAGCCATTATAGGACACATCTAATCACGCGGTAAAGAGCCTCCGCCGGAGGCTCTTTACCGAGATCAGTGTAGCGGTGTGTCAGACGACACACCGCATCACCGCGATGCGCGCCCCCCGGGCGCGTTGCGGCTGTTATCCTGTTGTGATCAGCCGTGATTGGACAGAGGCTCTTTACCGAGATTAGTGTAGCGGTGTGTCAGACAGACACACCGCATCAACATTCGCCGCGATGCGCGCCCCCCCAAGGCGCGCGGCGGCTGTTATCCTGCAGGACGTCAATAGACGTCCAGTCAGGATAATGAAACCACTTCTCGGACGTCAATTCCCTATTGACCGGGTGGGAAGTGGTTAAAGGAGGGGTGTGCCCAGGACTAACTCCATAAAGTGGGCATGTTGGGCATCCCCCACATAGTTAGTGGTGGGGGTATGGACAGGACCAACCCATAAAGTGCCTAACTGGAAAGTGGGCAGGAGAAATGCGTACTATGAGCAAGGTTAAGTATCTCTAGACCCGGGACCACAACTTCGGTGAGTATGGATATATCACATGGCTTTAAAGGGCATTTCATTCCGGTTCACGTTCAGTTTGGCTTGAGAGCTTTTCATTTTTTTTTTTTTTTTGCACGTGTGCTTTAACCACTTCCCGACCGCCGCATGTAGATATACGTCGGCAGAATGGCACGGACAGGCACATCAACGTACCTGTACGTGCCTGCCTAGACGTAGGTCGGGGGTCCGATCGGGACCCCCCCCCCGCTACATGCGGCGGTCGGATTCCCTCGGGGAGCAATCAGGGATGAGGGCGCGGCTATTCGTTTCTAGCCGCTCCGTCGCGATCGCTCCCCGGAGCTGAAGAACGGGGAGAGCCGTATGTAAACACGGCTTTCCCGTGCTTCACTGTGGCGGCGTATCGATCGAGTGATCCCTTTTATAGGGAGACTCGATCGATGACGTCAGTCCTACAGCCACACCCCCCTACAGTTGTAAACACACACTAGGTGAACACTAAATCCTACAGCGCCCCCTGTGGTTAACTCCCAAACTGCAACTGTCATTTTCACAATAAACAATGCAATTTAAATGCATTTTTTGCTGTGAAAATGACAATGGTCCCAAAAATGTGTCAAAATTGTCCGAAGTGTCCGCCATAATGTCGCAGCCACGAAAAAAAATCGCTGATCGCCGCCATTAGTAGTAAAAAAAAAAATAATTAATAAAAATGCAATAAAACTATCCCCTATTTTGTAAACGCTATAAATTTTGCACAAACCAACCGATAAACGCTTATTGCGATTTTTTTTACCAAAAATAGGTAGAAGAATACGTATCGGCCTAAACTGAGGAAAAAACATTTTTTATATGTTTTTGGGGGATATTTATTATAGCAAAAAATAAAAAATATTGCATTTTTTTCAAAATTGTCGCTCTATTTTTGTTTATAGCGCAAAAAATAAAAACCGCAGAGGTGATCAAATACCACCAAAAGAAAGCTCTATTTGTGGGGGGAAAAAGGACGCCAATTTTGTTTGGAAACCGCGTCGCACGACCGCGCAATTGTCTGTTAAAGCGACGCAGTGCAGAATTGTAAAAACCCCTTGGGTCATGTAGCAGCATATTGGTCCGGTCCTTAAGTGGTTAATGGGGCCCAACAAAAAACTGACAAAACTGCATGAATGTTTGCAAAATCCTCCCACGTCCTGCAGTACCTTCTCCCCGTTGAACGATGAGTCTTGGACGCGGTACAGGATAGGTGTCAGGAAAACACATTCTCATCTAAAGGCCGCTCTGCCAGAATTGCAGTACAGGAAAAAAAAAAAGCTGAATCCAACATTTCAGCCAGCTGAATAGACGCCAGTCGGGAAAAATTTGCCACATTCATCCCCGTGCTGTGCTGGAACCTTAGCAGTAGTGACTCAAAACAAAGTGAGAGAATCCAATTTAGCCGTCTCACCGCCAATGGGATCAATTCAGGACACATCGCTGGAAGATGATCAATAAACTCCAGACAGATATACTGTATATATATATTTGTATTTGTCTCACTCTATTATTCATTTATTTATTAAGCATCATTTGTTATATATTTATTTATTTTATATTATTTATTTATTTTATTATATTAAATTAAATTCTTATCTTGTATACTTTATACTTTTCTTTTGTTTAACATTTAATTATTTTGATTGCAATATTTGTATTTTAACCCCTTGCCGCCGAGCGTACGCACATATGCAGTCTCGGCTTTCGGGGGTTATACCGGGATTATGCCCGCAGCTGCAGGCATCATCCCGGTACCGTTGTTTGGAGCGGGCGATTGGCTATCCAGGCAAAAAAGCAGCTCAGTTGTTATATCGGAGGAGCGGGAGGGGACATTCTTCCCCCTCCCGCCACCTCCACCGCGCTTACTGGGCCTCCCGTCCCACCGGGAGACCCGATCCACAATGCGCCACCTCCGGTGCCTAGCCACAGACTGGAACGAAGCCGTAAACGGCTTCGATCCAGTCTCCGGAATGTAAACACGGAAGCGACGTCACAACGTCACTTCCGGTTTACTCGGCTGCCAATGGCATCGGATTTAAAAAAAAAAATACAGTATTCAGAATCACAAATTTTGGCGAACTGAATACTTTGAAGTGTAAAGGAGGGATTTGGGGTCTTTTAGACCTCCGATCCCTCCAAAAAGAGTACCTGTCACCAGGGGCGGAATGACCGCCCCTGGTGACACTAGGGGGCCCCTATCAGGGTTGCCAGCCTCAGTAAAACCAGGGACATTATGTAAAAATCTGTGTTTTTATTTTTTACATCTGTCCCTAAAATGTCCCTTACCGACTTCCTTTTGGTCTAAAAATCCCAATATTATAGCTTCCCCGCCTCTCCAGTACCTTCTCAGTGTGTGTGTATTCTGTGTGTGTATACTATTTGTGTATACGGTGTATGCATACTGTATGCGTGTGTGTGTGTATACTGTGTGGCCCCATAATCTATTGCCTGGGGGCCCCATAATCTCCTATTGCCTGGGGGCCCCATAATCTCCTATTGCCCGGGGCCCCATGAGTTGTCAGTCCGCCGCTGCCTGTCACCACCTATTACTGTCACAAGGGATGTTTACATCGCATATATAAACAGTGTTCAAATCACACATGCGAGGTATCGCTGCGCTCGTCAAGACCAAGTGCAACAATTCTAGCACTAGATCTCCTCTGTAACTCTAACCTGGTAACCGTAAAAAAAAGAAAATTAAAGCGGCGCCTATGGAGATTGATTTTTAGGTACCGTAGTTTGTCGCCATTCCACGAGTGCGTGCAATTATAAAGCGTAACATGTACAAAAAAAATTGGGCTGACTTTACTGTTTCATTTTTTTTAAATTCATGAAAGTGTCTTTTCCCCAAAAAGTTGCGTTTAAAACACCGCTGCACAAATACCGCGTGACATAAAATATTGTAACAATCACCATTTTATTCTCTAGATTCTCTGCTTAAAAAAAAAAATTTATATATATATATATATATATATATATATATATATATATATATATATATATATATATATATATATATATATATATATATATATATATATATATATATATATATATATAAAAAAATAAATAAAATGTTTGGGGGGGTTCTAAGTAATTTTCTATCAAAAAATACGAATTTTAACTTTTTTTTTAAACACCAAATGTCAGAAATAGACATATAGGTAGATTCAGGTACATTGGATTAAAGTTACGGCGGCGTAGCTTAGCGTGTTTAGGCTACGCCGCCGTAAATTAGCTAGGCTAGTAATGATTCTCAATATACTTGCCTGCTAATATACGGCGGCGTAGCCTAAAGCGGGCGGGCGTAAGGGCGCCGAATTCAAATGTGTTGGAGGGGGGCGTGTTTGATGGTAATGAGGCTTGACCTCACGTTTTTTACGTTTTTTTTAACTGCGCATGCGCCGGGCGCCTACATTTCCCAGTGTGCATTGCGGCTACGTCCACCGCACGGGCCTATTGATTTAGACGTGGACATAAACGACGTAAATCCCGATTCGCGGATGACTTACGCAAACGACGTAAAAAATTTGACTCTCGCGGCGGGAACGGCGGCCATACTTTAACATTGTTATTCCACCTAATAGGTGGAATAATGCCTTACGGAAACAGCGTAAATCGACTGCGGTGACCGGGCGTACGTATGTTGTTAAATCGGCGTATCCCCTCATTTACATATTCTACGCCGACCGCAATGGAAGCACCACCTAGCGGCCATCCAAAATATTGCAATCTAAGATAGGACGGCGCAAGCCGTCGTATCTTAGATATGTTTAAGCGTATCTCTGTTTGAGCATACGCTTAAACATAGGTCGGCGTAGATTCTGAGTTAGGTCGGCTTATCTACTGATAAGCCAGCCTAACTCTACCTGAATCTACCTATTAGTCATGAAAAGGGATCATATTTATTATATAAATATACATTACATATATTGTCTTACGATATACTATATATTATAATGTATTATTAATTTATTCATTAGTTTATCATTTATAATTATATATATACATACACATACATATACACACACTATTTCACAAAAGTGAGTACACCCCTAAGTGAAAATGTCCAAATTGGGCCCAATTAGTAATTCTCCCTCCCCGGTGTCACGTGACTCATTAGTGTTACAAGGTCTCAGGTGTGAATGGAGAGCAGGTGTGTTAAATTTGGTGTTATCGCTCTCACTCTGGTCACTGGAAGTTCAACATGGCACCTCATGGCAAAGAACTCTGAGGATCTGAAAAAAATAAATTGTTGCTCTAAATAAAGATGGCCTAGGCTTGAAGAAGATTGCCAAGACCCTGAAACTGAGCTGCAGCACGGTGGCCAAGACCATACAGCGGTTTACCAGGACAGGTGCCACTCAGAAGAGGCCTTGCCATGGTCTACCAAAGAAGTTGACATATTGTTTTGCGTGCTTTACTGCCAGTTTAATGCCATATAGTTCTGTGCGTCATTTTACGTTTGGCGCATTATATTGCAGTATATTATAGTGCAGGGGTCTCCAAACTTTCTAAACAAAGGGAGAGTTTATTGACCTTCAGACTTTAGGGGGGCCGGACTGTGGCCAGTGGTAGTGGAAATGTTCTTGGCATCAGTGGGAGTAAACATCACCATAATTGGTATTGGGGGAGAAGCAGTGCCCCATCATTGGTTTAATTGGATGTAACAGTGCCCCTTTATTGGTAACATTGGGAGGGGAGGAATAATACCTCATCATCGGTATCATTGGAAAGCAATATTGCTCCATCATTAGTATCAGTGAGAGGAATAGTGTCCCATTATTGGTGTCGGGGGGGGGGATATTGTGCTTCATTGCTGTTGTCAGTTGGCAGAATAGTGTCTTGTATCTTTGGGAGTAGTGACCCAAGGGCCGGATAAAGGCAAGCAAAGGGCCGCATCCGGCCCCAGGGCCACAGTTTGGAGACCACTGTTATAGTGCACCCGTGGAGTGTGTCTGTGTAGTGCGAGTACTCAAATTAAAGGGCACCAAACACCTCTTTACATTGATTAAAGTGCATCTACGTACAGATTTTAACTTCTTCTTTACATTTGCTTCTAAGCACTATAGGGTTACAGTGGGAAGGCGTCACCGAAAACCAATTTTAACGCCCCCGTTACTTCTATCCAAAGTCAAAGTGACACCAGAATGTATCCCAAAAATTCTCTAATCTTGTTCCCAATGCACTACATTGTGACCTCACCATACACACTGACTCCCCAATTGTTCCTGAGCAAAATAAAGGCAGCTTGCAGGGAAAATTTAATTTTTTTTGGCTTTATAAAATTTAATTATCGCTGCAGAAGATTCTAGACATGGTACAGATCTGCCACTTTACAGTTAGACTAAGGGGACCCCCCAGGCACTATATTATTCATTAAAAAAAAAAAAAAAAAAAAATCACAGTTTTTCACAAACTTTTCTTTTTATTAATACATGTCCCCCAGGGCAGGACCCGGGGCCCTATAACCATTGTATGCCCAATTACTTGCATTTAAGCCTTCAAAATGGGCACTTTTGATTTTTGATGTTCAGGTCCCATTGACTTTAATGAGGTTCTTTATCCGGGTCCAAACTTTTGCGGTGTTCGGAAGTTCTGGTGCGAACAAAACAGGGGTCCGTTCGGCCCATGCCTACTCACCGCCCTGTCACTGCATACTGCTCACCGACCGCCCTGCCACTACACACTGTTCACTCACCATCCTGCCACTACATACTGCTCACTGACCGCCCTGCCACTACATACTGCTCACTGACCGCCCTGCCACTATATATTGCTTACTAACTGCCCTTCCACTACATACTACTCACAGACGGCCCTGCCACTACATACGGCTCACTGACCGCCCTGCCACTACATACTGCTCACTGACCGCCCTGCCACTACATACTGCTCACTGACCGCCCTGCCACTACATACTGCTCACTGACCGCCCTGCCACTACATACTGCTCACTGACCGCCCTGCCACTATATATTGCTTACTAACTGCCCTTCCACTACATACTACTCACTGACGGCCCTGCCACTATATATTGCTTACTGACTGCCCTTCCACTACATACTGCTCACTGACCGCCCTGCCACTACATACGGCTCACTGACCGCCCTGCCACTACATACTGCTCACTGACCGCCCTGCCACTACATACTGCTCACTGACCGCCCTGCCACTATATATTGCTTACTAACTGCCCTTCCACTACATACTGCTCACTGACCGCCCTGCCACTATATATTGCTTACTGACTGCCCTTCCACTACATACTGCTCATTGAGAGCCCTGCCACTACATACTGTCCTACACTTTCCATACCATACACTCAACAGCTCTGCACTGCCATTTCTTATTGGCCTGCATGCTGCTCATTGCACTTCTCTATGCACTGCTCTGCATTGACATTGCAGATACACCAAGCGGGGCAAGGGAGGGGGGCCCTGTCATGTAGGCTGTACTAGGCCCTATGGTTTCCAAAGGCGACCCTGATCAGGGGTAAGGGGGCTGTGTACAAATTTGATTTCCAAAATGTGACGCAGCTTACCTCCATTTCAATGCCGAGTCTCCTCTCTGGTGCACAGCCATCGGCACTTCTAGGCTTGATCTGGCGTGCCCTGGCCAGTGAAAAGACAACTCTTTTGATTGGCGCTGCCCTTAAATGGTGGCTCAGCATCTTGACCTTCTTATGTCAAAGCTTACACAGTTATAATACTCCAAGCCAAACAAACTATTTAGAGTCAAAGGCCCAGATTCACAAAGACTTACGACGGCGTATGTCCAGATACGCCGTCGTAAGTCCGAATGGCCGCCGGCGTATCTATGCGCCCGATTCATAGAATCAGTTACGCATAGATTTGGCCAAGATACGAGCAGCGTAAGTCTCCTACGCCGTCGTATCTTGGGTTGCAATAATTACGCTGGCCGCTAGGTGGCGCTTCTTGATTTCCGTGTCGAATATGTAAATGAGCAAGATACGCCGATTCACGAACGTACCGTACGCCCGTCGCAATTAGTTACGCTGTTT
This sequence comes from Rana temporaria, assembly GCF_905171775.1. NCBI lineage: Eukaryota > Metazoa > Chordata > Amphibia > Anura > Ranidae > Rana > Rana temporaria. Next base: position 18,779,589 of record NC_053492.1, read on the forward strand.
ATGTAAGACATACGCCGGCGTAAAGATAAAGCATGTCTCTAGGTGGCGCAGCCCATGCAAAGTATGGACGTCGGAACAAGCGTATCTTTTTACGTCGTTTGCGTAAGTCGTACGCGAATAGGGCTGTGCGTAAGTTACGTTCACATCACAGGCATTGATTGAGCCGACGTATCTTTGGGCGTAAATACGATGTGATACCGAGCATGCGCCGTTCGTTCGGCCATGCATCTACATGGGGTCAAGCCTCATATAAATACAACACGCCCCCTACCAGCCTACTTTGAATTACGCGCACTTACGCCGGCCCATTTACGCTACGCCGTCGTAACTTAGGACGCAAGTGCTTTGTGAATACAGCACTTGCCTCTCTAAGTTGCGGCGGCGTATCGTAAATACGATACGCCCGCGCAGCGTAGAGCGGCCGTACGTGAATCTAGGCCAAAGGCTATACCTTTTGGCTGTAACACAAGTCCAGGCGTGATTGGTTCTCTTCAAACTGCAGCTCTATAGTCAATTCTCAGCCACGCTGAAAAGCTGCCAGCACATTGCATAATGGGGAAAGGCAAATGAAGTTATCTTCATAAATTGGCGCTGACACATTCCCTACCCCCACCCCTGCACATGTGTGTGTGTGCGCTCTCAAGTGCGGCATTTACATATGAATTAAATAGCAATGGTGCATTTGTGTCAGGACCCTGTGCATGTCCTCTCGCTGTGACATATGAGAGGAAGAGCCGTGTAAGCACCTTTCCATACAAAGTCCACTTTCCATACAAAGGCCACTCTGACAGACCCACTGTACGGTACCTAGAAATAAAATCCAAGCACACAAACTTTAATTTTAATATATTCTACAATAGCCACAATGGATATACAGTCCGGTCCATAAATATTGGAACACAATTCTAATCTTTTTGGCTCTATACACCACCGCAATGGATTTGAAATGTAACGAACAAGATGTGCTTTAACCCCTTAACGCCCGCCGCACGACTATTTACGTCCGCACAATGGCACGGACAGGCAGAAGGACGTATATATACGTCCTTGCCTTTGCGCGGGTCGGGGGTCCGATCGGGACCCCCCCCCCCCCCCCGCTGCGTGCGGATTCCCTCGTGGAGCGATCCAGGACGGCGGCGCGGCTATACGTTTATAGCCGCTCCGTCGCGATCGCTCCCCGGAGCTGAAGAACGGGGAGAGCCGTATGTAAACACGGCTTCCCCGTGCTTCACTGTGGCGGCGCATCGATCGTGTCATCCCCTTTATAGGAGAGACACAATCGATGACGTCAGACCTACAGCCACACCCCCCTACTGTTGTAAACACACACTAGGTGAAGCCTAAAACGTTCAGCGCCCCCTGTGGTTAACTCCCAAATTGCAACTGTCATTTTCACAATAAAGAATGCAATTTAAATGCATTTTTTGCTGTGAAAATGACAATGGTCCCAAAAATGTGTCAAAATTGTCCGAAGTGTCCGCCATAATGTCGCAGTCACGAAAAAAATCGCTGATGGCCGCCATTAGTAGTAAAAAAAAATTTTTTTTATAAAAATGCAATAAAAATATCCCCTATTTTGTAAACGCTATACATTTTGCGCAAACCAATCGATAAACGCTTGTTGCGATTTTTTTTACCAAAAATAGGTAGAAGAATACGTATCGTATACGTATACATTTTATATATATTTTTGGGGGATATTTATTACAGCAAGAAATAAAAAATATTGAATTTTTTTCAAAATTGTCGCTCTATTTTTGTTTATAGCGCAAAAAAATAAAAACCGCAGAGGTGATCAAATACCACCAAAAGAAAGCTCTATTTGTGGGGAAAAAAGCACGACAATTTTGTTTGGGAGCCACGTCGCACGGCCGCGCAATTGTCTGTTAAAGCGACGCAGTGCCAAATTGTAAAAACGCCTTTGGGCATTTAGCAGCATATTGGTCCGGGGCTTAAATGGTTAACTGCAGAATTTCAGCTTTAATTTGACTGCAAAGGATTTGCAACCAAGTATTAAAAAGTGAAAGTTTGATTTATGATTGTTAAGCCCATTACTTTTGGTCCCTTAAAAAGTGGGAGGCACATATACAAACTGTTGCAATTCCTACACCAATTCACCTGATTTGGATGTAAATTCCCTCAAATTAAAGCTGAAAGTCTGCAGTTAAAGCACATATTGCCCATTTATTTCAAAGCCATTGTGGTGGTGTATAGAGCCAAAAAGATTAGAATTGTGTCGATGTCCCAATATTTATGGACCGGACTGTAAATCCCCTCTGTGTGCAATAGGTGCCTTTCCAAACCTGGATTTTACCTTGTAAAAGTAGTAGTGGTATCATCACTGTTCTGTATGCAGCCTGTCCACAGAGCGGTGCTGAGGGAGGGACACAGCAGGCTCCACCCACTATGGAAAACTACAGGAGGGGGGCGGAAACAAGACCGGTCACCCTGCGCAAGGAGTGAAAGCAGCAATGACAGGTCTAGCCATGATTGGTTCCAGGGGTCAAGTCCTGGGAAAAAAAGTGTGGGAACTCCCACCCAAGATCCACTCTCCCCCACCAAAAAAAAAAAAAATGATACGCTCATATGCATAATTACTAAACCGCATGTTTGTTTGTTTTTTTCGATCCACTGTACCTTAGTAATCCTTTATGTTACTGGCCGCTTCCTGTATATGGATTCATCGGGTAGTGTGCGGGTATTCCGTCACTTCCTCGATGCCGCAATGTCTCCTGGGAGCTTTTGTCATTGTTCCCAGGAGACATTGCGGAGGTCTGCCACGAGTTATCGCGGGAACTTTAAGCAAGTTCTTTCTAAATCCCGCGATAACTCGCGGCAGACCTTCGCAATGTCTCCTGGGAACAATGACAAAAGCTCCCAGGAGACATTGCGGCATCAATAGATGATGGGGCCCCCAGGCAATAGGATATTATGGGGCCACACAGTATACATACATACATACATACAGTATGCATACACACAGAATACACACACACACACACACACACACACTGAAAAGGTACTGGAGAGGCGGGGCAGCTATAATGTTGGGATGTCGGTAAGGGACATTTCAGGGACAGATGTAAAAAAAATTAAATTAAACATACTGTCCCTAGTTTTTCTGAGGCTGGCAACCTTGATGGGGCCCTCGGGTAGTGCCCGAGGGCCTGAATGGTCAGTCCGCCCCTGGGCTATGCACATTTACATTTAGGGAGTCTTGGATTTGCACGATATTACAGACACAGAAGTTTGGACCTTTTCTACATAGTTACCGGCAGAGAATTTATACCTTTATTACTATTTATGAACCTCAGTTTATCATATTAATAATACAGTCATGTTAATCCTATGCTACTATGTTAAGTAACCAAGCTCAGCAGGACGTCAACCACAAGTTATTGATTTTATATGCTTTTATTAATAATTAACGGCTAATAAAGCTACTTGTATAGTTTTACAATATGCCGGAAATCCATGAAGGTTTAACACGCAACAGAACGCTTAGTTTAAATCAGCTAAATACATTCAAAACAAAAAAGTGCGCAAAGTCCTACAGTTTGTGTTCTGTAGAAAGTAGCCACAACCCAAGTAGAAAGGCCTGCTGCCTGCCAGCATGCCGACAGTGGAGCAAGAGCTTTTCTGATTAAAGAGCTCTAGCTCTGACTCAGCAGGAGAGGGGGGTGGAGAATCAGACTTCTTCAGAGAGACCACTGCTTCCACACAAAGACCAATAGCTAGATTCATAAAGAGTTAGTTATCAGTAGATCCACCGACCTAACTCAGAATCTGCGCCGTCCTAAGTTTAAGTGTATTCTCAAACAGAGATACACTTAAACCTATCTAAGATACGACGGCTTGCGCCGTCCTATCTTAGGGTGCAATAATAAGGCTGGCCGCTAGGTGGCACTTCCATTGCGTTCGGCGTAGAATATGTAAATGACTAGATACGCCTATTCACGAACGTACGTGCGCCCGTCGCAGTAAAGATACGCCGTTCACGTAAGGCATTTTCAGGCGTAAAGTTATTCCATCAAATAGCTGGACTAGTAATGTTAAGTATGGCTGTCGTTCCCGCGTCGAAATTTGAAAATTTTACGTCGTTTGCGCAAGTCGTCCATGAATTTACGCCCACGTCGAAACCAATACGTCCTTGCGGCGTACTTTGCCGCAATGCACACTGGGATATGTACACGGACGGCACATGCGCCGTTCGTAAAAAACGTCAATCACGTCGGGTCACAGTTAATCTACATAAAACACGCCCCCACATCCTCATTTGAATTCAGCGCGCTTACGCCGGCCTATTCACGCTACGCCGCCGTAACTTAGCAGGCAAGTACTTTGTGAATACAGTACTTGCCTAGCTAACTTAAGGCGGCGTAGTGTAAATACGATACGCTACGCCGCCGCAAAGATGCGGCGGTCTATTTGAATCAACCTACAAGAGTCCTTCTTTGCTGGCAGGGGCCAGGCTTATTTACTTTTTAAAGAAAAGGAACTGCAAGACTGCTCATTTTTATTACTAAGCACCTAAATGTATAGAGCGGACTTAAACTGAAAGTCCAAATCACTATAGGTGGGGTCTCTCAATCTCCTTGAATGATTTCACCTTTGGATTCCTAATTACACTGGAAAATTCGACCCTTACCGGCTTGGCTCCTGTGAATGTTAATACATTGTATTCTCACATTTGCTCTAAATATATATATATCCTTCTGGCTTTCTTCAGGCCTTGGCTTTCAGAAAATAGACTGCTCGGTCCCTACGCCTGACATTTGCACACCGCCTTCCTTTGACTTTCACTTGGATTAAGGGACTAATTGGCAGCGTAACATGGTGAAAGTAGTTCTTTAATTAAAATGCCTTTGGAAAGGTTACGTAAAGCCCGGGCAATTATATTGCAAGGATTCCAGCTCTGATTTTAGCCGAGGAATTTCAGTCTTAACCCTGTAAGAGGAAATCAAGGCAATAAATACACTTTAGCCTACAGCCCATGAACCAAGCAAGTAAGCTCTCCTTTACAGCTCAAAGAATGAAGAAAAACAAATACATAATGTTTTCATTTCGATGATGTTATTACTAGAGATGTGTTCAAATGTTGTCAAACCGGATTAAAATTACATTTGGTTGGTCTTTGTTACCATACTCTCAGAATCCTTCCCAGGACTTCCAATGATGCTCACAAAATCCCTGCCAGGACTTCCAATGGTACTCACAAAATCCCTGCCAGGACTTCCAATGGTACTCACAAAATCCCTGCCAGGACTTCCAATGGTATTCTCAGAATTCTTGCCAGGACTTTCAATGGTATTCTCAGAATTCTTGCCAGGACTTCCAATGGTAATCTCAGAATTCTTGCCAGGACTTCCAATGGTACTCACAACATCCCTGCCGAGACTTACAGTGGTACTTTTAAAATTCTTGGCAGGACTTCCAATGGTGCTCACAAAATCCCTGCCAGGACTTCCAATGGTACTCACAAAATCCCTGCCAGGACTTCCAATGGTACTCACAACATCCCTGCCGAGACTTACAGTGGTACTTTCAAAATACTTGGCAGGACTTCCAATGGTACTCACAAAATCCCTGCCAGGACTACCAATGGTACTCACAAAATCCCTGCCAGGACTTCCAATGGTACTCACAGTATCGCTACCAAGACTTCCAATGGTACTCACAAAATCCCTGCCAGGACTTCCAATGGTATTCACAACATCCCTGCCGAGACTTACAGTGGTACTTTCAAAATACTTGGCAGGACTTCCAATGGTACTCACAAAATCCCTGCCAGGACTTCCAATGGTACTCACAAAATCCCTGCCAGGACTTCCAATGGTACTCACAAAATCCCTGCCAGGACTTCCAATGGTACACACAAAATCCCAGTCAGGACTTCCAATGGTACACACAAAATCCCAGTCAGGACTTCCAATGTTATTCTCAGAATCCTTGCCAGGACTTCCAATGGTACTCTCAGTATCGCTACCAAGACTTCCAATGGTACTCACAAAATCCCCGCCAGGACTTCTAATGGTACTCACAAAATCCCTTACAGAACTTCCAATAGTACTCTCAGAATTCATGCCAGGACTTCCAATGGTACTCTCAGAATCCCAGTCAGGACTTCCAATGGTATTCTCAGAATCCTTGCCAGAACTTCCAATGGTACTCACAACATCCCTGCCGAGACTTACAGTGGTACTTTCAAAATTCTTGGCAGGACTTCCAATGGTACTCACAAAATCCCTGCCAGGACTTCCAATGGTACTCACAAAATCCCTGCCAGGACTTCCAATGGTACTCACAAAATCCCTGCCAGGACTTCCAATGGTACACACAAAATCCCAGTCAGGACTTCCAATGGTACACACAAAATCCCAGTCAGGACTTCCAATGTTATTCTCAGAATCCTTGCCAGGACTTCCAATGGTACTCTCAGTATCGCTACCAAGACTTCCAATGGTACTCACAAAATCCCCGCCAGGACTTCTAATGGTACTCACAAAATCCCTTACAGAACTTCCAATAGTACTCTCAGAATTCATGCCAGGACTTCCAATGGTACTCTCAGAATCCCAGTCAGGACTTCCAATGGTATTCTCAGAATCCTTGCCAGAACTTCCAATGGTACTCACAACATCCCTGCCGAGACTTACAGTGGTACTTTCAAAATTCTTGGCAGGACTTCCAATGGTACTCACAAAATCCCTGCCAGGACTTCCAATGGTACTCTCAGTATCGCTACCAAGACTTCCAATGGTACTCACAAAATCCCTTACAGAACTTCCAATAGTACTCTCAGAATTCATGCCAAGACTTCCAATGGTACTCTCAGAATCCCTGGCAGTACTTCCAATGGTACTCTCAAAATCCCAGTCAGGACTTCCAATGGTATTCTCAGAATCCTTGCCAGGACTTCCAATGGTACTCACAAAATCCCTGCAAGGACTTTTAATGGTATTCTCAGAATTCTTACCAGGACACTTCCAATGGTACTCAGTGACCCTGTCAGGAATTCCAATGGTACTCCCAAAATCCCTGCCAGGACTTCCAATTGTAATTTAAGAATTCTTGCCCAGCCTGTTAATGGTACTCAAAATAGTACTCTCAGTATCCCTGCCAGAACTTCCAATGGTACTCACAAAATCCCTGTCAGGACTTCCGAAGTTACTCACAAAATCCCTTACAGAACTTCAAATGGTACTCTCAGAATTCGTGCCAGGACTTCCAATGGTACTCACAAAATCCCTTGCAGGACTTCCAATGGTACTCACAAAATCAATGCCAAGACTTCCAATCGTACTCTCAAAAGTCTTGCCAGGCTTTCCGATGGTACTATCAGTATCCCTGCCAGGACTTCCAATGGTACTCTCAAAATCCTTGCTAGTACTTCCAATGGTACTCTCAGAATCCCTGCCAGGATTTACAGAGCAACATGGCATGTCCCTTGACCATAAGGATATTTAAAGCGGTGGTTCACCCTAAAAAACAAGTTTCTACCATGAAATCCAGCATACTAGCGCGAGCTACAGTATGCCTTTATTTATTTTTTTTGCGCCTTACTCACAGTTTAATCCCGTAGTTAAGTTTCAGACTCCCCGAGGGGAATGGGCGTTCCTATGCAGAGGGAACATGATTGACGGCCGGCTATGGCGCGTCACGCTTCCTGAAAATAGCCGGAGTAGGACTCGGCTCTTCACGGCGCTATACGGCGCCTGCGCACAGACTAGGAGCTGACTGCGCAGGCGCCGTGAAGAGCCAAGTCCTATTTCGGCTATTTTCGGGAAGCGTGACGCGCCATAGCCGGCTGTCAATCATGTTCCCTCTGCATAGGAACGCCCATTCCCCACGGGGAGTCTGAAACTTAACTACGGGATTAAACTGTGAGTACGGCGCCAAAAAATAAAATAAAGGCATACTGTAGCTCGCGCTAGTATGCTGGATAGCATGGTAGAAAACAACATTTTTTTTAGGGTGAACCCCCGCTTTAACTACAAGCTACCCAAACCAATTCGGATATTTCTTTTTTTACTAAATAATTACTAAAGCCCCATACACACGATCTGATTTTTTGACAACAAGCTTCAAAATGAGCAGGTTTCCAAAAAAAATCGGACCGTGTGTACGCTCCACCGGACAAACTTTTTCGGTTTTCATCGGACAAAGGTTCGCTCTGCAAACGGACAAACTTTTCGGCAACAAAAGTCCTACGGTGCAAAGTCCTATCGTGTGTACAGAAGTCCATCGGACTTTTGTCCAAAGTACAAACACGTATGATCAGAACCAATGTTAAAATCAACCAACAATAGCAGAAGTTGACCAAAGGGTGGCGGTAAAGAGCAGAAAACAGCAGAAAAAACATGTGATTTTGGGAAAGTTTGCTGAAAAAGTCCAGTCGTGTGTGTATGCATACCAAGTTCACGGCCAACGCCCTTCAAACAAAAACCCATGGAAAAGTTTGTTTGAAGTCCGATCGTGTGTATGAGCCTTTAGATTCCCCAAACAGTATTAATATTATTATTATTATTATTATTATACAGGATTTATATAGCGCCAGCAGTTTGCACAGCACTTTGTAATACAAAGGAAGACAGCACAGTTAAAATACAAGAAGGTTAAGAAGGTGCAGGCAAAGTTTTCTATGTCATTCGATATTTGCATAACGTATTTCCAAATGCAAATTTTTGGGAAAAAATACACTTTAACCACTTAAGGACCGGACCAATATGCTGCTACATGACCCAAGGGGTTTTTACAATTCAGCACTGCGTCGCTTTAACAGACAATTGCGCGGTCGTGCGACGTGGCTCCCAAACAAAATTGGCGTCCTTTTTTCCCCACAAATAGAGTTTTCTTTTGGTGGTATTTGATCACCTCTGCGGTTTTTATTTTTTGCGCTATAAACAAAAATAGAGCGACAATTTTGAAAAAAAATGCAATATTTTTTACTTTTTGCTATAATAAATATCCCCCAAAAACATATATAAAAAAAAAAAAATTCCTCAGTTTAGGCCGATACGTATTCTTCTACCTATTTTTGGTAAAAAAAAATCGCAATAATCGTTTATCGGTTGGTTTGCGCAAAATTTATAGCGTTTACAAAATAGGGGATAGTTTTATTGCATTTTTATTTATTATTTTTTTTTTACTACTAATGGCGGCGATCAGCGATTTTTTTCGTGACTGCGACATTATGGCGGACACTTCGGACAATTTTGACACATTTTTGGGACCATTGTCATTTTCACAGCAAAAAATGCATTTAAATTGCATTCTTTATCGTGAAAATGACAGTTGCAGTTTGGGAGTTAACCACTGTAGGATTTAGTGTTCACCTAGTGTGTGTTTACAACTGTAGGGGGGTGTGGCTGTAGGAATGACATCATCGATCGAGTCTCCCTATATAAGGGATCACTCGATCGATGCAGCGTCATAGTGAAGCACGGGGAAGCAGTGTTTACATACGGCTCTCCCCGTTCTTCAGCTCCGGGGAGCGATCGCGACGGAGCTGCTATAAACGAATAGCCGCGCCATCGTCCCGGATCGCTCCCTGATCGGACCCCCGACCCACGTCTAGGCACGTACACTAAGATCGTGTTTTCTGTTGTTTCTTTTAAATCTGATCGGATTACCTACCATTCTGCTGGATCCATCCGCATCTTCTCTCCTATGCTGAGACCAAGCTGTTTTGACCAGTTGGTAATGCTAATGGCCCATCCCATCTGATCGGATTACTTACCACGTTGCTGGATCCATCCGTGTCTTCTCTCCTATGGCGAGACCAAGCTGTTTTGACCAGTTGTTAACGCAAATGGTCCATCCCATCTGGTAAGGAAGCATTTCTCTTGTTGGTGGCGGTTACATCACTTTCGTTTGAAGAGTTTTCGTTGTATCACTGGGTGTCATCTTCAGTTACTTTTATATGGACTTTTATTGCGCTGCACTTACTTTTTTTTTTTTTTTTTTCATTTGCTACATTTGAGGTCTTGATTACCTTTTTTTTTGTTCAGCTTGCAATATTTTTAGTTTAACTGTATTATTTGTGCGCTGATTGTTGCTTTTATTGTCGACGTACGAGTTTGCATTTGCACAGGGGACAAAAATGCTATAAATTTTTTAATTGTTTTAAATTTTTTACACTTTCTCTTTATTTGTTTTTTTTTTTTCAAACCAACGTTATTGCTATCACAAGGGATGAACAACATCCCTTGTGATAGCATGGGTCGTGACAGGTCCTCTTTATAGAGAAATCTGGGGTCTATTAGACCCCAGATCTCTGCTCTGGCCTCAAAAGCATCTGATCAAACCGAGATCAGTTTGATCAGATGCTGTTACAAGTGAGTAAATGGCTTTGGAATCCAGCCCAGGGTAGTGACAGGTCATCAATTAGTATTCACACAATACAGCGATTCTTTAGGTTCTCACACCAGATGTAAAACATTCAACATATCAGCCAGCCATACCCAATGAGGAAATAAGGCAGCCAATAGTGAAGCCCGTAAACAACAAACTGAAACTGAAAGTGACAACATGCTCGCCGCTACCGGTATCATAGACCATAGAGAGGAAGGGGGCACTTCTATATATGACTATATGGTCCGCCAGTGAAACCGCCAGTTTAAGTCCCAGGCTCGCTGGTAGAACAGGAGAGCCCAGAAAGACAGCAGTAGAAGGGGGGGGGCCTTCCACCACATGTAAAAGAGAACCAGCAGCTTTATAGCCGCTCAGATCGCTTTTACATTATTCAACATCTGAGGATGAAAAAAAAGATACCAGGGTCATGACTGCAGCCGCAGCCATGACCCAGGTATAACCACTGAAACCCTAGGATATACTGTATGGGTTCATCCTAAAGGGTGGAAAGTGGTTAAAGGCTAGCTCCACCTTTTTTACCGTATTGCATGTTATATTTATATATTTAGAGTGTATTATGTAACATGATGCAAATGTGACACCCCTCAACTGAGCACCTGTGTGAAGGTCTGCGAATGAAAGAACTAAAAGTCCCAACTGTCCCCAAGACAGACAATCTTGTAGTTCTCAATAGAACACAAGTATGGTGATTGCTATGCTCGTGGTCCATTGACACATCCTTCAGCTCTCTGAGAGCTCGGCATCGGCATAGAACTGGCGGAAGAATGTTGACCCAATTGGCCATGTTCATATTTGGTCAATGACATCACCAGGTATGTACCGACCTTTGTTTACATTTAGCGGTGGGGACTACAACTCTTAGGCCCCGTACACACGAGGAGACATGTCCGATGAAAACGGTCCGCGGACCGTTTTCATCGGACATGTCTCCTGGGAGATTTTGGTCTGATGTGTGTACACACCATCAGACCAAAATCTCCGCGGACAGAGAACGCGGTGACGTAGAAGACACCGACGTTCTCAAACAAGGAAGTGCAATGCTTCCACGCATGCATCGAATGAATTCGACGCATGCGCGGGATTTCGGGACGCTGGTTACACGTCATAACCAGCGGACATGTCCGATTAGGTGTACTATCGGACATGTCCGACGGACATGTTTCCAGCGGACAAGTTTCCAGCGGACAAGTTTCCAGCGGACAAGTTTCCAGCGGACAAGTTTCCAGCGGACAAGTTTCTTAGCTTGCTAAGAAACTTTTGTCCGCTGGAAACCTGTCCGCTAGGCCGTACACACGGTCGGACATGTCCACGGAAACTGGTCCGCGGACCAGTTTCAGCGGACATGTTCGACCGTGTGTACGCGGCCTTATTCGCAGCGAGTGTAGTGATGGGATCGGATGCGTAATTTTTTCTTTTGGCGAGTCTCCGGGTGTCTTCCATTATCATGATTGATGTGGATACCCATCACTGGATGACGTGACTGAGGATGGAATTTTGCATTGTGTCGCTTTTATTTGGGGTTTGTTATAAAGGACTTGTTATAAATTGTGGTGTATTTATATACTATTTACATTTTTTTTTAAATGAATAGGATTGATGGATCTATCCAGAGACCGTACAGGACATTTTTGCTTTTGAGTTTATTCAATTTTGGTTGATTGATTGAGTCATACAAACCATTCCTTTTCCCCAATACCCAATAGTGGCTTATAGCCCAGCTATAGATTGATCCATCTTGTACTTGTCTGAATGTTATGTTGGCCGCAAGGGCAATGAAAGGCCACCAAATGGTACTAAGCCTGACGGTAATGGTTTTATGAGCCTTTTCAACCAACTGCAGCTATTTAATTCCCCTCCTCCCACACGAAGACCACCATAACCTCTAGGGATAAATCGGTAGTGACACACCAGCACTACACAGAGCAGCAGATAACACTCCACTTGAAAGACTCTTGCTTTAATGTCCTGAACAATCCTATTATCACACGCTCAACGAAGCCCCAGGCATCATTACAACTTCTAACTAATGTGACTGTCAGTAAGTGTTAGGCTCAGAAACCACAGAACACTTGTTAGAGTCATTTCCTAGCCATGATTTTGGTCTTAAGTCATCTCAAAGTGAACCCATCATCCCTTTGCAAAACCTTAAAGGGGGGCCCTGTTATAACTAAATACATTTCATAATTAAAGCTGAACTCCATGCAAGTAGAAAAGATATACATTGATGCAGCTCTGTATTCATTAATAAATCATGTAATGTGTTTAATGCAAGCCGTGAAAGTAGGTGAATTGGACTTCGTATCAGCTTCTTGCAAGAAAAAGGATTGAGAGCCTGACCAGGAACATAGTATTAAGAGAGAGCCAAGGGGTGACCGTATCAGTCTGTGACAACTCTTTTACAGTCCAATCAGTAGTCTGGGGGAGGAGAAAGGGCACTACTGAAGTTCTTCTTCGGTCTTTAACTAATCCTGGTGTAATCTGTCTGCGAGCTCCACACCAAACTGCTTTGACCAGTTTGGTGTGGAGGACCTTGTGTCCTGCACATAGCTCTGACCTCAACCCTACCGAACACCTTTGGGCTTCAACCCTACCGAACACCTTTGGGCTTCAACCCTACCGAACACCTTTGGGCTTCAACCCTACCGAACACCATTGGGCTTCAACCCTACCGAACACCATTGGGCTTCAACCCTACCGAACACTATTGGGCTTCGACCCTACCGAACACTATTGGGCTTCAACCCTACCGAACACCTTTGGGCTTCAACCCTACCGAACACCTGTGGGCTTCAACCCTACCGAACACCTGTGGGCTTCAACCCTACTGAACACCTTTGGGCTTCAACCCTACTGAACACCTTTGGGCTTCAACCCTACTGAACACCTTTGGGCTTCAACCCTACTGAACACCTTTGGGCTTCAACCCTACTGAACACCTTTAGACTTCCACCCTATTGGACTACTTTGGAACAACTCTACTGTACATATTTGGACCTCAACTCTAAGTAACACCTTTGGACATCAATTCTACTGAACACCTTAGGACCTCGACTCTACTGAACATCTTTAGGCCACATGTACACTAGCCTACCCTGACCACGGCCGTGGGAAAATGCAAAACATTGCAAAAACACGCTTTTTGGCACTTTTTGCCTTTACCTGAGGCCAATGGTCAAAGCGTTCCTATCCTGAATGAACCTGAATTCTTCTGTGTTCAGGAGTGGTAGGTTTAACCTCATCTAAACGCGACAGCTGCTAAACTTTGCTATAAGCATATGTGTACACAAGCACATATGCTATACTGGAGTTGAGTTTAGGGGCATTGGCAAAATAATGCCAAAAGATCCTAAATTCAGGTTTAGGAGCTGCCAGTGAACATGAAGCCCTTAAACCCTACTAAACACCTTTAGACTTCAACCCTACTAAACACCTTTAGACTTCAACCCTACTAAACACCTTTAGACTTCAACCCTACTAAACACCTTTAGACTTCAACCCTACTAAACACCTTTAGACTTCAACCCTACTAAACACCTTTAGACTTCAACCCTACTAAACACCTTTAGACTTCAACCCTACTAAACACCTTTAGACTTCAACCCTATTAAACACCTTTAGACTTCAACCCTACTAAACACATTTAGACTTCAACCCTACTAAACACCTTTAGACTTCAACCCTACTAAACACCTTTAGACTTCAACCCTACTAAACACCTTTAGACTTCAACCCTACTAAACACCTTTAGACTTCAACCCTACTAAACACCTTTAGACTTCAACCCTACTAAACACCTTTAGACTTCAACCCTACTAAACACCTTTAGACTTCAACCCTACTAAACACCTTTAGACTTCAACCCTACTAAACACATTTAGACTTCAACCCTACTAAACACATTTAGACTTCAACCCTACTAAACACATTTAGACTTCAACCCTACTAAACACCTTTAGACTTCAACCCTACTAAACACCTTTAGACTTCAACCCTACTAAACACCTTTAGACTTCAACCCTACTAAACACCTTTAGACTTCAACCCTACTAAACACCTTTAGACTTCAACCCTACTAAACACCTTTAGACTTCAACCCTACTAAACACCTTTAGACTTCAACCCTACTAAACACCTTTAGACTTCAACCCTATTAAACACCTTTAGACTTCAACCCTACTAAACACATTTAGACTTCAACCCTACTAAAACACCTTTAGACTTCAACCCTACTAAACACCTTTAGACCTCAACCCTACTAAACACCTTTAGACCTCAACCCTACTAAACACCTTTAGACTCCAACCCTACTAAACACCTTTAGACTTCAACCCTACTAAACACCTTTAGACTTCAACCCTACTAAACACCTTTAGACTTCAACCCTACTAAACACCTTTAGACTTCAACCCTACTAAACACCTTTAGACTTCAACCCTACTAAACACCTTTAGACTTCAACCCTACTAAACACCTTTAGACTTCAACCCTACTAAACACCTTTAGACTCCAACCCTAAACACCTTTAGACTCCAACCCTACTAAACACCTTTGGACCTCAACCCTACTAAACACCTTTAGACTCCAACCCTACTGAACACCTTTGGACCTCAACCCTACAGAATACCTTTACTTTTCAATATTTTTATTGAAGTAACAATGTCATGTAAGGCACAATCAATAAACAATAATGTAAACAAAGGTGAAAATCGAGTACCCACAGAGAGTGCCTTTCCTTCACATTGGTCATAAACACAAGACCTTTGAATAAGAGACAGAGCAATCTCAACATAAGATGTGTTTGGTGGGAGTACCAATAAAAATGACCATAGAACATAAAAAAAAAATGTAATTAACTGTAGAGTCAGGAAATATATCTCCGATCAACTAGGGACCGGTTGCGTATTGTCCCATCAAGCTACCTTAATATGTAATATTAAGAATGACTGTCACAGGGAGAAAGAATATGGCGTAAGGAACGGGGGGGGTACGGAAATGGTAAAGGGTGGAAAGGGGGAGATGAAAGAGGCCAATATAAAGGGAACCCCTGTGCACATTTCTACTAATCTCATATCAGCATAGAAATAATGTCCTGTCGATGCATCTTGCAGTTATCATCAAAAAAACAAACCAGCTAAAATGTAAGAGAGCAAAAGAAAAAAAAAGGAAGTAAATCGAGAAAAGGGAAGAGAGAGAGAGAGAGAAGGAAGAAAGAAGAAAGAAGAGGGTCAGCCAGAAATGCTTTAAGGTGTAGATAAATAATGTGTCCATGGATCCCATGTCACATGAAATTTCTTAGTAGAATTGAAAAGGATGCCATGGCCTGCATTGGATGGCCCACTGGATGGAGTCCCATTGAGTTTTATTTAATGAAAGAAGCAGAATGAGCTCTATGGGCCAGATCCACATAGATCGGCACCGGCGCAGCGTATCTAAGATACGCTACGCTGCCGTAACTTACTTGGCTTTGTTTCAAATCCACAACGAATTTGCGCCGTAAGTTACGGCGGCGTAGTGTATCTCTGGCGGCGGAATTTAAATCGGCGATTAGGGGGGCGCGATTCATTTAAATGAAGCGCGTCCCCGCGCCGAATGAACTGCGCATGCCCCGTTTCGAAATTTCCTGCCGTGCATTGCGTGAAACAACGTCATTTTTTAAACTTAGACATGACTTACATCGATCCCGATTCACGGACGACTTATGCAAAAAAAAGAAAAAATTCAAATTTCGACGCGGGAACGACGGCCATACTTAACATGGCAAATCTAACTATACGCCGCAAAATACCAGCTTTAACTATACGCCGGAAAAAGCCGACTAGAGACGGCGTACGTTCGTGGATCGTCGTAAATAGCTAATTTGCATACCCGATGCGGAAAACGACGCAAACTCCACCCAGCGGACGCCGAAGTATTGCATCTACGATCCGAAGGCGTACAAAGGCGTACGCCTGTCGGATCAAACCCAGATGCCGTCGTATCTTGGTTGGAGGATTCAAACTAAAGATAAGACGCGGGAAATTTGAAAGTACGCCGGCGTATCAGTAGATACGCTGGTGTACTCTCACTGTGGATCTGGCCCTGTGTCTTTAGGAAGTCAGACTGTATTTGCATGCAGATGCCCAAAGTAATGCCCATATGTGATGCTGAGCCTTCATAGTTCAAATACCTGAAATCCAATGAACAAATGGGGTGGGCCAGGGAAAGTCAGGCAGGGAAGGAAAGGGCCTGATGATGCGGGAGATCCATCAGCCAGGAAATGGGTTTGGCTGTATCGGACTTGCGGCAGCTTCTAACGCACATGAGAAGCTCACAGTGTGCAGTGAAATCAGAGTAAGCCATTTCAGTGGAGGAGAGGAGCAACTGTGCATGACTTAAGGGAAGGCCGGAGTTCTGCTTTAAAGTCATAGCAGTAAATATAATGATCCTGAAGGTGGTATTAAATCAATGACATGTATGGGGAATTCACCCTACAGGGACTCATCCACAATGCTGCGCACTCGGCAGAAAAGGGAGCGTCAGGCGATGCAGAACTGACAAGAGGAAGCCATATTGTTCTCAGTGTGGAATGAGCTGCTGACAATTATCTGGAGGTCTCTGCAAAAGGAATCTGTAAGCGAAGTATTAAAATGTCCTTGAGGAAGGACAGGCAAAGACAAATGACTACAGCATACGTGTAGATTACACCGGTCATGCCACGCCACGCAGGATCCTTTCTTATTGCTCCTCGTCACACCGCCTGGTTACACTCAACTGTTCACAGAAGTATACATTTCCAGCTCTTGTTCTAATATTTATCCAAGAGTCCTTTTTTATTTGCTTGCTGTTCCATATTTTGATTACTGTATTTCACATTGATATTTCTAAATGCTCCCTCTATTGGCCATGTAGATAAATAGAAAAATGATAGATATAGATAGATCCTTATTTCTCCATCTAAGAGGATAGATAGATAACGATCTATCTATCCTCTTATCTACCTACCTATATAAGAGGATAGATAGATAGATAGATAGATAGATAGATAGATAGATAGATAGATAGATAGATAGATAGATAGATAGATAGATAGATAGACAGACAGACATATAGATAGATAGATAGATAGACATACAGATAATTATCCTATCTATCTATCTATATATCCTGTTATCTATCTATCCTCCTATCTATGTATCCTCATTTATCTATCTACCTATATAAGAGGATAGATAGATAGATAGATAGATAGATAGATAGATAGATAGATAGATAGATAGATAGATAATTATCTATCTATCTATCTATCCTCTTATATAGGTAGATAGATAAATGAGGATACATAGATAGGAGGATAGATAGATAACAGGATATATAGATAGATAGATAGATAGGATAATTATCTGTATGTCTGTCTATCTATCTATATGTCTGTCTGTCTGTCTGTCTGTCTGTCTGTCTGTCTGTCTGTCTGTCTGTCTGTCTGTCTGTCCTCTTATATAGGTAGATAGATAAATGAGGATACATAAATAGGAGGATAGATAGATAACAGGATATATAGATAGATAGATAGGATAATTATCTGTATGTCTGTCTATCTATCTATCTGTCTGTCTGTCTGTCTGTCTGTCTGTCTGTCTGTCTATCTATCTATCTATCTATCTATCTATCTATCTATCTATCCTCTTATATAGGTAGATAGATAAATGAGGATACATAAATAGGAGGATAGATAGATAACAGGATAGATAGATAAATATATAGATAGATAAATAAGAAGATAGATGATCTATCTATCCTGTTATCTATCTATCCTCCTATTTATGTATCCTCATTTATCTATCTACCTATATAAGAGGATAGATAGATAGATAATTATCTATCTATCTATCTATCTATCTATCTATCTATCTATCTATCTATCTATCTATCTATCTATCCTCTTATATAGGTAGATAGATAAATGAGGATACATAGATAGGAGGATAGATAGATAACAGGATATATAGATAGATAGATAGGATAATTATCTGTATGTCTGTCTATCTATCTATATGTCTGTCTGTCTGTCTGTCTGTCTGTCTGTCTGTCTGTCTGTCTGTCTGTCTGTCTGTCTGTCTATCTATCTATCTATCTATCTATCTATCTATCTATCTATCCTCTCTATCTATCTATCCTCTCTATCTATATAGAAGAATAGATGGATGGATGGATGGATAGATAGGATATCTATCTATCCATCCATCCATCCATCCATCCATTCTTCTATATAGATAGAGAGGATAGATAAGAGGATAGATAGACTGATAAGAGGATAGATTGATGAGAGGATAGATAAGAGGATAGATAGATAACGATCTATCTTTCCTCTTATCTATCCTCCTATTGTCTTATCTATCCTCTTATCAGTCTTTATATCCTCTTATCAATCTATCTATATAAGAGGATAGACCGATAAATAAGTGGATACATAGATAGATGAGGATACATAGATAGATGAGGATACATAGATAGATGAGGATACATAGATAGATGAGGATACATAGATAGATAGATGAGGATACATAGATAGATAGATAGATGAGGATACATAGATAGGAGGATAGATAGATAACAGGATATATAGATAGATCATCTATCTATCTTCTTATTTATCTATCTATAGATAGATAAATATATAGATAGATAAATAAGAAGATAGATGATCTATCTATAGATAGATAAATAAGAAGATAGATAGATGATCTATCTATATATCCTGTTATCTATCTATCCTCCTATCTATGTATCCTCATCTATCTATCTATGTATCCTCATCTATCTATCTATGTATCCTCATCTATCTATCTATGTATCCTCATCTATCTATGTATCCTCATCTATCTATGTATCCTCATCTATCTATGTATCCACTTATTTATCGGTCTATCCTCTTATATAGATAGATTGATAAGAGGATATAAAGACTGATAAGAGGATAGATAAGACAATAGGAGGATAGATAAGAGGAAAGATAGATCGTTATCTATCTATCCTCTTATCTATCCTCTCATCAATCTATCCTCTTATCAGTCTATCTATCCTCTTATCTATCCTCTCTATCTATATAGAAGAATGGATGGATGGATGGATGGATGGATAGATAGATATCCTATCTATCCATCCATCCATCCATCTATTCTTCTATATAGATAGAGAGGATAGATAGATAGAGAGGATAGATAGATAGATAGATAGATAGATAGATAGATAGACAGACAGACAGACAGACAGACAGACAGACAGACATATAGATAGATAGATAGACAGACATACAGATAATTATCCTATCTATCTATCTATATATCCTGTTATCTATCTATCCTCCTATCTATGTATCCTCATTTATCTATCTACCTATATAAGAGGATAGATAGATAGATAATTATCTATCTATCTATCTATCTATCTATCTATCTATCTATCTATCTATCCTCTTATATAGGTAGATAGATAAATGAGGATACATAGATAGGAGGATAGATAGATAACAGGATATATAGATAGATAGATAGGATAATTATCTGTATGTCTGTCTATCTATCTATCTATATGTCTGTATGTCTATCTATCTATCTATCTATCTATCTATCTATCTATCTATCCTCTCTATCTATCTATCCTCTCTATCTATATAGAAGAATAGATGGATGGATGGATGGATAGATAGGATATCTATCTATCCATCCATCCATCCATCCATCCATTCTTCTATATAGATAGAGAGGATAGATAAGAGGATAGATAGACTGATAAGAGGATAGATTGATGAGAGGATAGATAAGAGGATAGATAGATAACGATCTATCTTTCCTCTTATCTATCCTCCTATTGTCTTATCTATCCTCTTATCAGTCTTTATATCCTCTTATCAATCTATCTATATAAGAGGATAGACCGATAAATAAGTGGATACATAGATAGATGAGGATACATAGATAGATGAGGATACATAGATAGATGAGGATACATAGATAGATAGATGAGGATACATAGATAGATAGATGAGGATACATAGATAGATAGATGAGGATACATAGATAGGAGGATAGATAGATAACAGGATATATAGATAGATAAATAAGAAGATAGATAGATGATCTATCTATAGATAGATCATCTATCTTCTTATTTATCTATCTATATATTTATCTATCTATAGATAGATAAATAAGAAGATAGATAGATGATCTATCTATAGATAGATAAATATATAGATAGATAAATAAGAAGATAGATGATCTATCTATAGATAGATAAATAAGAAGATAGATAGATGATCTATCTATATATCCTGTTATCTATCTATCCTCCTATCTATGTATCCTCATCTATCTATCTATGTATCCTCATCTATCTATCTATGTATCCTCATCTATCTATCTATGTATCCTCATCTATCTATCTATGTATCCTCATCTATCTATGTATCCTCATCTATCTATGTATCCTCATCTATCTATGTATCCTCATCTATCTATGTATCCACTTATTTATCGGTCTATCCTCTTATATAGATAGATTGATAAGAGGATATAAAGACTGATAAGAGGATAGATAAGACAATAGGAGGATAGATAAGAGGAAAGATAGATCGTTATCTATCTATCCTCTTATCTATCCTCTCATCAATCTATCCTCTTATCAGTCTATCTATCCTCTTATCTATCCTCTCTATCTATATAGAAGAATGGATGGATGGATGGATAGATAGATATCCTATCTATCCATCCATCCATCCATCTATTCTTCTATATAGATAGAGAGGATAGATAGATAGAGAGGATAGATAGATAGAGAGGATAGATAGATAGATAGATAGAATATCTATCTATATATATATATAGATGGATATAGATATAGATAGATGGATATAGATAGATAAGAGGATAGACAGTTAATGATTGATCTATCTATCTATCTATCCTCATCTATCTATATATCCTCTTTTCTGTCTATCTATGCATCCTCATCTATCTATCTATATGTATCCTCTTATCTATCTATCCTCTTATATAGATAGATTGATAAGAGGATAGATAGATAGATTGATAAGAGGATAGATAGATTGATAAGAGGATAGATAGATTGATAAGAGGATAGATAGATAGATTGATAAGAGGATAGATAGATAGATTGATAAGAGGATAGATAGATAGATTGATAAGAGGATAGATAGATAGATTGATAGATAGATAGATTGAAAAGATAGATAGATAGATATATAGATAGATAGATAGATAGATAGATAGATAGATAGATAGATGGATAGATAGATAAAGAGGAAAGATAGATCATTATCTATCTACCTATCCTCTCATCAATCAATCTATCTATCCTCGTATCTATCTATTTATCTATCTATCAATCTATCTATGTATCCTCTCATCAATCTATCTATCTATCCTCTCATCAATCTACCTATCTATCTATCTATCCTCTCATCAATCTATCTATCCTCGTATCTATCTATCTATCTATCTATCAATCTATCTATCTATCCTCTCATCAATCTATCTATCTATCCTCTCATCAATCTATCTATCTATCTATCCTCTCATCAATCTATCTATCTATCTATCCTCTCATCAATCTATCTATCTATCTATCTATCTATCTATCTATCTATCTATCTATCTATCTATCTATCTATCCTCTCATCAATCTATCTATCTATCCTCTCATCAATCTATCTATCCTCTCATCAATCTATCCTCTCATCAATCTATCTATCTATCCTCTCATCAATCTATCTATCTATTCTATCTATCTATCCTCTCATCAATCTATCTATCTATCCTCTCATCAATCTATCTATCTATCCTCTCATCAATCTATCTATCTATCCTCTCATCAATCTATCTATCCTCGTATCTATCTATCTATCTATCTATCTATCTATCTATCTATCTATCTATCTATCCTCTCATCAATCTATCTATCTATCCTCTGATCAATCTATCTATCCTCTGATCAATCTATCTATCTATCTATCTATCCTCTTATCAATCCATCCATCCATCTATCTATCTATCCTCATAGATAGATAGATAGATAGATAGATAGATAGATAGATAGATAGATAGATAGATAGATAGATAGACGTAAGATTCATGATGACGGAAGCCTCCAGCCGGCCTCTTCAGATACATCAGGAATCATTTTCTTAGGAGACAGAAAACGGTAAACTTGCAGAAAATCGATAGAAAGCTAAAAATGGGTAATAAAACAGCGGGCTTCTCCCTCCAGAGAAAGGAAACAATGTATAATAAAAGATTTACTGTATTTTTCTAGAAGGATTATGGAGGGAGAGGAAGAAGACTGGACTAGAAGGTAATCACACATTGATAGAAGGACCCTTCCTCCTTCCTCCTATGGATGGAGCCCCCCACTTCATTATTTCATGTGAATTATCAATCTTATAATATTATCCGGAACATTCAGAGGACTAAAGTGAAATTCCACCTTTTGGGAAATTGTATAAATAAATAAAAAAACGTTTCTTTCTTGTTTTTGGAGGGTTTCTGTATGGCTCAGTCACATTTCCTGTCCCCTGAAGGCAATGGCAGCTGGGGTTTTCTTTGGGGGGGTTGCGGCAAATGATCCCCCCCCCAGGGCTGCTGGTGGAGATGCACTAGCACAACTTCCAGCGTGGCGGACTCGGGGAAAGCTGCTCTGGTGTCCTCTCCTGGAGCAGCATCCTCTCTAGAATTGCCTAATGTTTTGGCCGATTAAGAAACAGGTTTTATACCTGCTTCCCGATTGGCTGGGAGGAGGATCAGTGTTGCAACAGCGAATTTTCATTGGCTGTTGCAACACACCTGGGTGGGCTCCAGACGCCATGCTATGCTAATACTATGCACTATCACTGTACTAATGCTTTGCAGTAGGGTTGTCCCGATACCTCTTTTTTAGGACTGAGTACAAGTACCGATACTTTTTTTCATGTACTCGCCGATACCGAATACCGATACTTTTTTTTAAATGTGTCCCCAAATGCAGCCATGTCCCCCCACATATGCAGCCATGTCCCCCCACATATGCAGCCATGTCCCCCCACATATTACAGCCATGTCCCCCACATATTGCAGCCATGTCCCCCCACATATTGCAGCCATGTCCCCCCACATATGCAGCCATGTCCCCCCACATATTACAGCCATGTCCCCCACATATTGCAGCCATGTCCCCCCACATATTGCAGCCATGTCCCCCCACATATGCAGCCATGTCCCCCCACATATTACAGCCATGTCCCCCACATATTGCAGCCATGTCCCCCACATATTGCAGCCATGTCCCCTCACATATTGCAGCCATGTCCCCCACATATTGTAGCCATGTCCCCCACATATTGCAGCCATGTCCCCCATATAATGCAGCCATGTCCCCCATATAATGCAGCCATGTCCCCCATATAATGCAGCCATGTCCCCCCACATATTGCAGCCATGTCCCCCACATATTGCAGCCATGTCCCCCACATATTGCAGCCATGTCCCCCACATATTGCAGCCATGTCCCCCACATATTGCAGCCATGTCCCCCATATAATGCAGCCATGTCCCCCATATAATGCAGCCATGTCCCCCATATAATGCAGCCATGTCCCCCCACATATTACAGCCATGTCCCCCACATATTGCAGCCATGTCCCCCACATATTGCAGCCATGTCCCCCATATAATGCAGCCATGTCCCCCATATAATGCAGCCATGTCCCCCATATAATGCAGCCATGTCCCCCACATATTGCAGCCATGTCCCCCATATAATGCAGCCATGTCCCCCACATATTGCAGCCATGTCCCCCATATAATGCAGCCATGTCCCCCATATAATGCAGCCATGTCCCCCACATATTCCAGCCATGTCCCCCACATATTCCAGCCATGTCCCCCACATATTCCAGCCATGTCCCCCACATATTCCAGCCATGTCCCCCCACATAATGCAGCCATGTCCCCCCACATAATGCAGCCATGTCCCCTCACATATTGCAGCCATGTCCCCCCACATATATCTAGCCATGTCCCATACCTGGATGATGCCGCCGCCGCGTTAATCAGCGTGCGGGGAACATTACAGCTTTCGTTTGAATAGCTGTATCCCCGCCGCGCCGCGTATAGACACTCCCCCTTGCTCGGGATTGGACAGATCATCCGTCCAATCTCGCGCAAGGGGGAGTGTCTATACGCGGCGCGGCGGGGATACAGCTATTCAAACGAAAGCTGTAATGTTCCCCGCACGCTGATTAACGCGGCGGCGGGTTTGCGGTGGAGGCGGCGGCGGGAGGATGGCAAGTATTCTATTCAGGCATCGGGGGCATTTGTGGGAGTACAAGTACTCCCGCAAATACTCGGTATCGGTCCTGATACCGATACTGGTATCGGTATCGGTCCCGATACCGATACTGGTATCGGTATCGGGACAACCATACTTTGCAGAGACTTAAAAAAAAAAAACAGTAATATCACCTGTAATATCCAGAGTAGTTTACATCACAGAGCTCCCTTCTCTGAATGACAGACCCGATCAGCGGCCAATCACCGGCCGCAACCGCTGATTGATCGGCTTGTGCTAAGACTAATCACAGTACAGCCGGAAGGGCGCGCGCCCCTTATTCAGAGGTGCTGAATCACGTATTAGATGCTGTCATACTTCGAAATGAGGCGGTTGGCAAGCAGATAATGAGGTTAAGTCAGGTTCAGCCAGGGGTCATGGCAAGATAATAGTTGGGTCCAGGCAGTGGTCATGGCAGGTAGCAGGCAAGATAATAGTCAAGTTCAGGCGCTGGGTTGAAGCAGGCAGCAGGAAAGAGAGTAGCTTAATCCAGGCAGGGGTCAAGGCAAGTGGCAAGCAAGCTATTAGTCGGGTCCAAGCAGGGGTCAAGACAGGTCACAGGCAAGAGCATAGTCTGCTAAATCTGGGTCAGTAACAAATCAGTGACCGGCAGATATTATAGTGCTTTTAGCTCTCAGGTAGCTGAAGAGAAGACTGAAGCAAGTGGCAAGCAAGATAGTAGTCAGGTTAAGGCAGGGGTCGAGGTAGGCAGCAGGCAAGAGAGCAGTTTGGTCCAGGCAGAGGCTGAGGCAAGCGACAGCCAAAGGCATAGTCGGATCCAGGCAGGGGCTCAAGCAAGTGGCAAGCAAGATAGTAGTCAGGTTAAGGCAGGGGTCGAGGTAGGCAGCAGGCAAGAGATTAGTTTGGTTCAGGCAGGGCCCCCGAGGCAAGCGAAAGCCAAGACAATAGTCAGATACAGGCACTGGCTCAAGCAAGTGGCAAGCAAGATAGTAATCAGGTCCAGGCAGGGGCCAAGGCAAGTGGAAGGCTAGATCAGTGTTTCTCAACTCCAGTCCTCAAGGCGCCCAACAGGTCATGTTTTCAGCTTTCCATTATTTTGCACAGGTGATTTGGTCAGTTTCACTGCCTTAGTAATTACCACAGCTGTTTCATCTGAGGGAAATCCTGAAAACATGACCTGCTGGGGCGCCTTGAGGAATGAGTTGAGAAACACTTGGCTAGAGTGTAGTCTGGTAAATCGAGGTCAGCAACAATCTGCAATTGACAGATTTGATAGTGCTTTCAGCTTTAGGAGGTATCTGGTGATAAGACAACTTGGCAGGCACACATGGGGGGGGGGGGCTGTCAGGCCCAGGCAGGGGTCGGAGTAGGCAGCAGGCAAGAAGCAGGGGCAGAGGCAAGTGACAGCCAAGAGAATAGTCAGTTCTAGGCAGGGGCTGAAGCAACTGGCAAGCAAGATAGTAGTCAGGTCAAGGCAGGGGTCGAGGTAGGCAGCAGGCAGAAGAGTAGTTTGGTTCAGCCAGGGCCCTAGGCAAGTGACAGACACCCAGACAGGGGTCGAGGTAGGCAGCAGGCAAGAGAGTAGTTAGGTTGAGGCAGAGGCAAGTGACAGCCAAGAGAATAGTCAGGCCCAGGCAGAGGCTCAAGAAAGTGGCAAGCAAGATAGTAGTCGGGTCCACGCAGGGGTCAAGGCAAGTTGAAGGCAAGAGTGTAGTCAGGTAAATCCAGGTCAGCAACAATCTGCAATTGACAGGTTTAATAGAGCTTTTAGCTCTCAGGTAGCTGGTGATAAGCCACCCTGGCAGGCACATGGCTGGGTGGGGATGGAGGGAGAGTAGTCAGGCCAAGGCAAGGGTCGGGGTAGGCAGTAGGCAAGAGAGAGTAGTTGGGCCCAGGCAGGGGTCGAGGCAAGTGACAGGCAGGAAAACAGTCGGGTCCAGGCAGGGACTGAAGCAAGTGGCAAGCGAGATAGTAGTCAGGTCCAAGCAAGGGTCGAGGCAGGTGGCAGGCAAGAGCGTGGTCAGGTAAATCCGGGTCAGTAACAAATCTGCAACTGGCAGGAAAATATAGCACTTTTAGCTCACAGGTAGCTGGTGATAAGATGCATCATCAACCACTTTAAATACAGGACCTTAGATACTTTTCTGGTCGGAAGGCACGGTCTGTGTCATTACTGGGAACTCTGGAAGAATTGGAGGTAGTTGAAACCAGTAGATTATATGGGGCCCTTTGGTGACATCAGGGGGTCACATTTAAAAGGAATGCTAAATACACACTTTAATTTACATCATCTCGCCTCTTTATGTTTATGGATGATGTCACTGTACCTTTTTTCATAATCGATATACAGATGTCACGTGACCCAGCTCTTTCCCAGCCCGTCTGCAGGGAAACATCAGTAGGAGGAGCTTTTAGTCCTCTGCTGCCAGTCACATGTTCAAAAAAAATAAAAGCCTTAGAAATATAAAGGAAATGCATAATTAATATCAAAATAAATGTTTTAAATAGTTATACAATTACTAGGGGGGTAAGGTTCTGCCAATCACAGCCTGTTTCACACACCTGTGTCTATTGTTTGTATGTGCTTAGAAATACAGGGCGGCGGCTAATGATGGGATGTGGGGTTCCAGCACCTTGAACCTCTGGACCCCTTTACATTACACAACACCCTGCACCTCTGGACCCCTTTACATTACACAGCACCCTGCACCTCTGGACCTTTTTACATTACACAGCACCCTGCACCTCTGGGCCCCTTTGCATTACACAGCACCCTGCACCTCTGGACCCCTTTGCATTACACAGCACCCTGCACCTCTGGACACATTTACATTACACAACACCCTGCATCACTGGACCCATTTACATTACACAGCACCCTACACCTCTGGACCCCTTTACATTACACAGCACCCTGCACCTCTGGTCCCCTTTACATTACACAGCACCCTGCACCTCTGGACCCCTTTGCATTACACAGCACCCTGCACCTCTGGACACATTTACATTACACAACACCCTGCATCACTGGACCCATTTACATTACACAGCACCCTACACCTCTGGACCCCTTTACATTACACAGCACCCTGCACCTCTGGTCCCCTTTACATTACACAGCACCCTGCACCTCTGGTCCCCTTTACATTACACAGCACCCTGCACCACTGGACACCTTTACATTACACAGCACCCTGCACCTCTGGACCCTTTTACATTACACAGCACCCTGCACCTCTTTACATTACATAGCACCGCATCTCTGAACCCCTTTACATTACACAGCCCCCCACAGTTTGTTACACAGACACCCCCCTAACAGTTCTGGACCCCCTGCATGTTACACAAACCTCCCTACAGTACAGACCCCCTCTCCCTATAGTACAGACCATACAGACCCCCCCCACATTACAGAAACGTGACCTGTGGCCCGTGGGCCCCAGCGGCCCACCGGGCATATGCCGGTATGCCCTATGGCCAGTCCGGGCCTGTACAGTAGCCAAACAAACCAACAAAAAAAATAAACGCAGCACCTCCAAAAATTTAATATTACCAACTTAAAGCATCCACAATATTAAAAAATTAAATCAGTGTGAATAAAGTCCAATGCAAAATATTCCAAAATATTTGATAAACATCACCGCAAAGAAACTACCACCAACCAATGAAAATCCTCTCCACGACGCGTGAGCAACAGAACTAAAATACACTCACTGCCACGGACAGAGGAAAGCAGCCACATGTGCGTTTGTGCCAACAGGATCCTTCACACGTGGTCAACCAGCCCCATTCTCACAATGGGGACACCCCCGCAGTACCGCTTCTCACCACTTGGGACAGTAAGAAGGTTTGCACACGGAGCAGGGAACACACATAATGTAGTATATTAATAAATTAAAAAAAAAAACAGATTCCATATAAAAAAGTAAAAGGCTTTATCCAAATGCACATTTATTTATTACAGGTATAGTGCCGTGAATTTACGCATAGCTTTACACACACACACATTAATAAATATATATATATATATATATATATATATATATATATATATATATATATATATATATATATATATATATATTTATTTATTTATATATATATATATATATATATATATATATATTGTACATTCAGTCCTCAAGGAGCTTATTATTATTTAGTATTTATATAGTGCCAACAGTTTGAACAGCCCTTTTCAATCATAGGCCTTAGACTCTAATGGGGCTGTCAAACTCAATTTCATCGTGGGCCACATGGGCATTACGGTTGTCCTCATAAGGGCCAGTTGAGCACCACACACCACCTTACACCAGATGTTAAGATCCCCCCACCATCAGAAGTCAAGAGTCCCCCATCCTCTCTTACATCACAGTTCACCCCCCCTTACCTTTTGCTGCTACTGGGAAGAAGCTGGGGGTAGAGTTGGGAAACAAAAAGTGCAGGGTCTGGTGGAGGATCAGAGGGGGGTTAGAGCCAGCTGAATAGCGAAACCAGGAGAAGGCGGAGACCAGGGGGTGCTGCAGCTAGATCTGTAGGAGGCACAGGATCAGTAGAAGGAGTTCTGGCCTCCTCTTTGCTGCCAACTGCTGAGATAGGGAGGGGGTGGGGGCAGACATGAGCCTCTCTACAGCTGCACAGAGAAGGGCAGGATCTGGCAGAGGAGATCCGTCCTCCTCTCTGCTGTCGACTGGTGAGACAAGGTGGGGGCAAGAAGGAGGAGGTTGTCACAGTTGCAAGAGAGGTGCAAGGGCCAGATGAAATCGCCTGGAGGGCCGGATTCGGCCCGCGGGCCTTGTGTTTGAAAAATTATGGAGATTTTTAAGTACCGTAGTTTGTTGCCATTCCATGAGCGTGCGCAATTTTAAAGCTTGACATATTAGGTATCGATTTACTCGGCATTACATCATCGATCACATTATACAAAACAACTGGAGTAAATATTGTGTTAACCACTTCAGCCCCGAAACCATCTGGCTGGCCAAAGACCAGAGCACTTTTTGTGATTCGGCACTGCGTCACTTTAACTGACAATTGCGCGGTCGTGCGATGTGGCTCCCAAACAAAATTAATGTCCTTTTTTTCCCCACAAATAGAGCTTTCTTTTGTTGGTATTTGATCACCTCTGCAGTTTTTATTTTTTGAAGTTGTTTTTTTTGCAGCTGCAAGAAAACAACGCAGAAGACCGGGCCGCTGCTAGTAAAAGAAGATAGTGGAGGAGTCCGGCAGAAGGCAGAAGGAACCGGAGAGCAGAAGAAGAGAGTGGCGAAGTCGGGAAAAAGACCCCCGAAGTCGGAAGAAGGGAGAAGACCAGGCCACCGCTAGTAAAAGAGCTGGAAGAAGAAAGCGGAGGAGCAGAAGGCAGAAAGAACCAGAGAGCGGAGAAGTCGGAAGAAGACCCCCAAAGTCGGAAGAAGACCCCTGGAGCTGCCTAATAAATTACTTTAAAAACCTGTCTAGTGTGTTTTTTTTTTGACACTTTATCCCCCAGGTGAATGAGTAGGGATACGATGTACCCAATACTCATTCACATAGGGTGGGGGGCCTGGGATCTGGGGGGCCCCCTTATTAAAGGCGGCTCCCAGATTCTGATAAGCTCCCCGCCCACAGACCCCAATAATCAACGGCCAGGGTTGTCGGGAAGAGGCCCTTGTCCCCATCAACATGGGGACAAGGTGCTTTGGGGTGGGGGGGGCGCTCGCTTGTCCCCACCCCCTTTCCTGACCAGCCGGGCTGCATGCTCGGATAAGGGTCTGGTATGGATTTTTCAGGGGACCCCACGCCGTTTTTTCGGCGTAGGGCAGTGGTCCTCAACCTGGGGGTCGGGACCCCCTCGGGGGTCAAATTATGATTTGCCAGGGGTCACCAAATCCTGGGCTGTTCCTGAAGCCTGCACTGTTCTCCCAGGAAGGGAGATGATAAAAAGGGGGAGGAACAAAGAAAAAGGGAGAGAAAGGAAAAAAAGAGAGAGCAAAAAAGACAGTTAGAGAGAGGGATGGGGGGGAAATACAAGGAATTAGGATAGAGAGACATAAAAGGGAAAGAAAGGAGAACCAAGAGAAAGAGTGGTACACCCTAAAATGTACTATAAGGGGTTTTAATACTGTACGAGTGGAAGGCACTCAGGGAGCGCTAAATGTCCGTGGGTTAGAGGCGCAAATTACTTGTCTTGCCTTGGGTGCTTTCAACCCACGCTATGAAAATAATTTGACTGTTGGGGGTCCCCACAACTTGGGAAATTTTATCAAGGGGTCACGGCACTAGAAGGTTGAGAA
The DNA here is from genome assembly GCF_905171775.1 of Rana temporaria. Lineage (NCBI taxonomy): Eukaryota > Metazoa > Chordata > Amphibia > Anura > Ranidae > Rana > Rana temporaria. Next base: position 18,810,557 of record NC_053492.1, read on the forward strand.
CCACTGGCGCAGGGGGTTCCCCTTGAAATCCATACCAGACCCAAGGACCTGGTATGCTCTTAGAGGGGGAACCCACTCCGTTTTTTATTTAAAATTTGGCGTGGAGTTCCCCCTCCTGGAGGTGACTTCAAGTCGCGATGTAAGTCGCCCCAAGTCGTGCTGTGATTCACGCTCAAGTCGTGTTCAAGTCGCCTCCCAAAGTCGCGCTCAAAGTCGCGTTGCCCGTGTGAACCGGCTCTTAGGTTTCTTTTAACTCGGCATTACATCATCTTTCACATTATACAAAACAATTGGAGTAAATATTGTGTTTAAAAAAAAATACTGATTTCAATTTGTAAAATAAAAGTTCTAGAAAAGGCCTGGTCTTCAAGTGGTTAAGGCCCCCTATATCTTATAAGTTGGCAACCCCCCTTGGTCCAAAACCAATGCTTGTAGCTCAGGATCAGCAGTTAACTCACTTTTCTTGCTCCTTCTATGTAACGGCGGAACTGTACACTTTCCAGGTCCAGCTCTGGTCTCCAGCTCCTCATTAAGACACTAAACAGCTGCAAACCGTTCAACGGGCTGCCCACAACACGAGCAGAATTACACACGAGCAGAATTACACACAAGCAGAATTAAACTACATCAGCTGAGCCGAGTCACCCAACGCCACCAGCTGCTCCGACATACAAACAAACATTTTTTTTTCCTTCCATTTTGTGTGAATAGAAAGAGAAATGGCCAAGTCTAATAGTATAAATGGCTTAAGTAATTACTGGTTTTATTTCCAACCTTCCTCCGATCATCTGCTCCGCCACTGGAATTAAAAAACAACAAAAAAAACAAGAGAATTATCACCCAGTCGCGTCTTCGCAGAATAGGACAAACATCCAATTTGCTTCATCTATGGCTAATGTTACAGTAAGTATAATTTCATTTGTCGCACGTTGGCAGCTGACGTTGATGTCTTGGCACGAGTTCTAGCCACTCAGCAGATGCTTCTTCTACAAAAACATTCACGCATGGGAAGTTTTTTTATTTAATTTTTTTAGATGTGTCTCACTAGATATATCAAGCACTACAACAAACAAACTTTTTCTCTTCGAACACCCCATAGAAACCTTCAATGGTTACCATCTGCTGATCTAAAGAAAGAAGTCGCCGGTCCAGGAGGAGGTGGAGATCCCTTCACGATACGCGTTGGCACAAGTTCTAGCCACTGAGTAAATGCTTCCTCTACAAAAACATTCACGCCAGGGAATATTTTTTTTTTTACATGTGTCTCACAACTGCAAAAAAACACACGTTGCCCTAGTAACATCCATAAAAACCTTCAGTGATTATCCACTGCTGTTCTATAGTCTACAAAGTCACAGGTCCCCCATGGGGTAGAGATTTCTATGTGGTATGCCTTGGAACTCTTCCACAGCTCGGGCTCACATCATTTTTTGGAGTGGAGTATTTGATTCATGCTCTATTGTTGTTCCCTACTCTTTTATTTCTACGTCTCTATCCCCTTCATGATTAATTATATGTGTCACTTCATTACATGAGATAGTCATTTTTATCTAGTGTCTCCTTCTTTGTGTACCTTTTGATTAGGGTTGTCCCGATACCGCATCGGGACCAATTCAGAGTATTTGCGCAAGTACTTGTACAAATGCTCCCGATGCCTGACCCGATACCTGGTTGGCGGGTGGAGTCGGTGGGAGGACTTAGTGGGCGGAGAGGGTAGGCGACGTCAGTAGGCGGATCGGGCGGAGTCAGTAGGCGGAGTGGGCTTAGACACAATGGGCCGGATTCAGATAGGTTAGCGGATCTTTAGATCCGCGTAACCCATCTGATTTACGATCCGCCGGCGCAAGTTTTTGAGGCAAGTGCTTAATTCAGAAAGCACTTACCTCAAAACTTGGGGCGGCGTATCGTAAATCCCCCGGCGGAATTCAAATTCCGCGGCTAGGGGGCGTCTACAATTTAAATCAGGCGCGTCCCCACGCCGATCGAACAGCGCATGCGCCGTCCGTGAATTTTCCCAGCGTGCATTGCTCCAAATGACGTCGCTAGGACTTCATTGGTTTTGGCGTGAGCGTAACTTGCGTCCAGCTCTTTTCTGAATCGACGTACGCAGACGACGTAAAAATGCAAAACTCGGCGCGGGAACGACGGCCATACTTAACATAGGATACCCCTCACATAGCAGGGGTAACTATACGCCGGAAAAAGCCCAACGCAAGCGACGTAAAAAAAAAGCGACGGGCAGGCGTTCGTTTCTGAATCGGCGGAAATCCTCATTTGCATATTCGTCGCGTGTAAAAAAACGAAACGCCACCTAGCGGCCGGCCTGCAATTGCAGCCTAAGATCCGACGGTGTAAGTCACTTACACCTGTCGGATCTTAGGGAGATCTAATCGGAAACCTGATTCTATGAATCAGCCGCATAGATCCGACCGACGGAACTCAGAGATATGACGGCGTATCAGGAGATACACCGTCGTATCTCTTTCTGACTCCGGGCCAATATTTATAATTTTCACACGTTAGTTATGAACTTGTGATCATATATTTATTATTGTTTATTTTTCACTGTTGCACTGCACTGTTTATATTATGGAGTGGCCGGACGGCCTCAGTGGGCGAAGTCAGTGGACCGGAGAGCAAGTCCTCACCTGCAGTAGAACTAGATAGGTAAGCTGGCAGGGTGCAGTGTGCAGGGCGCAGCCGCATCAGGATCGGTGACCGGAGCCTTCACATTCTGTCGCCAGCAGCTTGGACATCCCGACACCCATCTTGGCACACAGTAAGCCAGCAGCTGACATCTTGTTACACCCAGCCCATTTAGTTCGGGCTGGGTGTAGCAAGACGTCTGCAGATACTTACTGATGCCGAGAGCAGGGTGTACCAAGATGGGCGCTGCAGCATAGCATTTCAAAATCCTTTCCTCATGTCATTAATTGCTGCATTTTAGTGCCAGCCACCTGTCAGTGCCCATCAGTCAGTGCCATATATCAATGCCATCTATCAGTCCCCATCAGTCAGTTCCACCTATCAGTGCCCATCAGTTAAACCGTCACATGACCTTAAAAAAAAAAAAAGAATTGGTAATCTATATCGGCGAGTAAAAAAAAAGTATCGGAACTTGTACTCTGTCCTAAAAAAGTGGTATCGGGACAACCCTACTTTTGATGAAGAAAGGTGTGAAGCTGGTCATATACTGCTATATTTCCGTACAAACATTCATATGAAAAATCTTGTCGGTACATTCAATAATATAAGACATTTGACCAATGTAGGCCACAATGACATAAAAAAAAATCTGCACGAATGACACCATGTCTGGAGGCAACTTTCAACAATCTGTATGAGTGCCACCATGTTTGGGAGGCTTTCAACAATTTGTAGGAACGCCACCATAACTGGAGCATAAATTCAACAACCTGTAATGCTGCGTACACACGATTGTATTTTCCGTCGGAAAAACCTTGGATGGTTTTTCCAACGGAATTCCGCTCAAGCTTGGCTTGCATACACACTGACACAAACGTTCTCTTAACTTTCGACCGTCAAGAACGCGGTGACGTACAACACTACGACGAGCCGAGAAAATGAAGTTCAATGTTTCTGAGCATGCGTCGGAATTTTGCTCGTCGGAATTGCCACAGACTACCGGAATTTCCGATTAGAAATTGTTCCGTCTGGATGGACCCTACACACGGTTGTAATTTCTGACCAAAAGCTCACATCAGACTTTTCTTGTTGGAAATGTGTACGTGGCATAAGAATACCACCAGGCATGATGAACCCTTTAACAATCTGCAAGAATATCACCAAGCCTTTTAACAACATGTAAGAATGACACCATGACTGAAGGAGACTTTCAACAACCTGTAAGAATACCACCATGCCTGGGGAAGACTTTCAAGCATCTGTAAAAATTCCACAATGTCTGGAGGAAACTTAACCTGCAAGAATACCACCATGCCTGGGGGGAGACTCAACCTGCAAGAATACCACCATGCCTGGGGGGAGACTAACCTGCAAGAATACCACCATGCCTGGGGGGGAGACTCAACCTGCAAGAATACCACCATGCCTGGGGGGAGACTCAACCTGCAAGAATACCACCATGCCTGGAGGAGACTAAACCTGCAAGAATACCACCATGCCTGGGGGGGAGACTCAACCTGCAAGAATACCACCATGCCTGGGGGGAGACTCAACCTGCAAGAATACCACCATGCCTGGAGGAGACTAAACCTGCAAGAATGCCACCATGCCTGGGGGGAGACTCAACCTGCAAGAATACCACCATGCCTGGGGGGAGACTCAACCTGCAAGAATACCACCATGCCTGGGGGGAGACTCAACCTGCAAGAATACCACCATGCCTGGGGGGAGACTCAACCTGCAAGAATACCACCATGCCTGGGGGGAGACTCAACCTGCAAGAATACCACCATGCCCGGGGGAGACTAACCTGCAAGAATACCACCATGCCTGGGGGAGACTAAACCTGCAAGAATACCACCATGCCTGGGGGGAGACTAAACCTGCAAGAATACCGCCATGCCTGGGGGGAGACTCAACCTGCAACAATACCGCCATGCCTGGGGGGAGACTCAACCTGCAACAATACCGCCATGCCTGGGGGAGACTCAACCTGCAAGAATACCACCATGCCGGGGGGAGACTAACCTGCAAGAATACCACCATGCCTGGGGGAGACTAAACCTGCAAGAATACCACCATGCCTGGAGGAGACTAAACCTGCAAGAATACCACCATGCCTGGAGGAGACTAAACCTGCAAGAATACCGCCATGCCTGGGGGGAGACTCAACCTGCAAGAATACCGCCATGCCTGGGGGGAGACTCAACCTGCAAGAATACCACCATGCCTGGGGGGAGACTCAACCTGAAACAATACCGCCATGCCTGGGGGGAGACTCAACCTGCAAGAATACCGCCATGCCTGGGGGGAGACTCAACCTGAAACAATACCGCCATGCCTGGGGGAGACTCAACCTGCAAGAATACCGCCATGCCTGGGGGGAGACTCAACCTGAAACAATACCGCCATGCCGGGGGGAGACTAACCTGCAAGAATACCACCATGCCTGGGGGAGACTCAACCTGCAAGAATACCACCATGCCTGGAGGAGACTAAACCTGCAAGAATACCACCATGCCTGGGGGGAGACTCAACCTGCAAGAATACCACCATGCCTGGGGGGAGACTCAACCTGCAAGAATACTGCCATGCCTGGGGGAGACTCAACCTGCAAGAATACCACCATGCCTGGGGGAGACTCAACCCGCAAGAATACCACCATGCCTGGGGGGAGACTCAACCTGCAAGAATACCACCATGCCTGGGGGGAGACTCAACCTGCAAGAATACCACCATGCCTGGGGGGAGACTCAACCTGCAAGAATACCACCATGCCTGGGGGGAGACTCAACCTGCAAGAATACCACCATGCCTGGAGGAGACTAAACCTGCAAGAATACCACCATGCCTAGGGGAGACTTTCAACAATCTAGAAGGATGCTACCATGCTTAGGTAAAAGGTAGGGATGCACCGAAATTTTGGCTGCCGAAAATTATCGGGCGAAAGTTGTGTTTTTGTCATTTGGCCGAATGACAAAAACAGCCGATACCGAAAGAGAGTGTGATCTACCCTGGGTGTCGCCCATTGCGGGAGAGTCCCTCCCTCCTGCTCTCCTTGTGTTAGCAAATTTTGTTTTATTATAGTATTTTTCATTTTCGGTATTCATCATTTTGGGTATCGGTTTTCGGCCTAGTGTATTTTTTATTTTTGGTATCGGCTTCCGCACCATAAATTCCATTCGGTGAAAGGTTCAACAATCTGCAAGAATACCACCATGCCGGGGGGAGACTCAACCTGCAAGGATACATTCATGCCTGGGGGAGACTTTCAACAACCTGTAAGAATGCCACCATGCCTTGGAAAGACTTTTGATGATATGTAAAAATGCCACCATGCCTAGAGGAGACTTTCAACAATCTATAAGGATGCTACCATGCTTAGGTAAAAGGTTCAATAACCTGCAAGAATGCCACCATACCTGGGAAAGACATTCAACAACCTGCAAGAATGCCACCATGTCCTGGGAAGACTTTCAACAACCTGTAAGAATGCCACCATTCCTGGGAAATATATTCAACAACCTGCAAGAATGCCACCATATCCAGGGAAGACTTTCAGTAATCTGCAAGAATGCCACCATGTCCGGTTACACACAGAGGCACGGCGGCCATACAGGACCTTTTCTTTGTTCCCCAATGTGATTTTCTCTGGCTACTTACTGCTAAGATAATGCTGAACTACTGAAGGGACTGCTTAAAAGTCTCCCCTCCTTTTCTGCCTTCACGTTGAGGTGTTGTAACCCCCCTCTAACGTCCAGCTCCTAAGCGGCCTGTACCTGAAACCTTATCAAGCCGAGAATAACTATAGGGACATATTTGATGGGTCATTCCGCCATAGCCCTTTCACCACTGTTTATCAACAGATGGTGAATTGTTTTTCAACTTTTTATCGCTATATACAACGATTACCCGCCACATGCCTGGAAGGCTGGTTGGGTAAATAGTAAATACGCTGTATATACTTTATTCTACCACTAGCGGTTGGACCAACGTTTTCTTGTAAACTTGATTGATCCATTCCTATGCTCCTGATGAAGCGTCCTGTACGCGAAACATGTCGAGAGTAAAAGCAAGATTTACCTTTTCACATATTGATCTCAGCTCCACGACCAAAAAACGCATACATACTTTTCGGTGCTATACGTCTTCATGTTATGAGTGTATTTGCATAAGTATAAGTCTTTCTATCTTTGCTGTTACATGTACTGAGACTATATGCTGTTAAATATATGGTTTTACGGAAAAGTGTATACAATCTTCCTTATATATGTTTTTTACTAATAAATATTTATAGCTTTTTATACTATTACTTGTACCACCAAAAGTCCAATTTATTAGTCCAGATTAGTTTCCATTTCCACATGTCCAGGGAAGACTTTCAACCACCTGAAAGAATGCCACCATGCCTGGGAAAGACATTCAACAACCTGCAAGAATGCCACCATGTCCAGGGAAGACTTTCAACAACCTGTTAGGCCTCGTACACACGGACGGACTGTCCACTGAAAACGGTCCGCCGGGATATTTCTGTCTGATGGTTGTACACACCATCAGACAGAAATCCGCGCGGACACGATACGCGATGACGTGGCCGCACCGTCGCCGCGACGATGACGCGGCGACGTGCGCGGCCCTGGAAGGTCAATGCTTCCACGCATGCGTCGAATCACTTCCGACGGACAGGCTTCCAGCAGACATGTTTCTTAGCATGCTAAGACATTTTTGTCCGCTGGAAAACGGTCGGCTGGACAAATGTCCGCTGGAAACCTGTCCGATAGGCCGTACACACGACCGAACATGTCCGTTGAAACTGGTCCGCGGACCAGTTTCAGCGGACATGTTCGGTCGTGTGTATGGGGCCAAAGAATGCCACCATGCCTGGGGAAGATATTCAACAATCTGCAAGAATGCCACCATGTCCAGGGAAGACTTTCAACAACCTGCAAGAATGCCGCCATGCCTGGGAAAGATAATTAACAACCTGCAAGAATGCCGCCATGCCTGGGAAAGATAATTAACAACCTGCAAAGATGCAACCATGCCTGGGGAAGATATTCAACAATCTGCAAGAATGCCACCATGCCTGGGAAAGACATTCAACAACCTGCAATGATGCCACCATGCCTGGGGAAGACTTTCAACCTGCAAGAATGCCACCATGCCTGGGAAAGACATCCAACAACCTGTAAGAATGCCACCATCCCTGGGAAAGACATTCAACAACCTGCAAGAATGCCACCATGCCTGGGGAAGACTTTCAACCTGCAAGAATGCCACCATGCCTGGGAAAGATATCCAACAACCTATAAGAATGCCACCATCCCTGGGAAAGACATTCAACAACCTGCAAGAATGCCGCCATGCCTGGGAAAAATAATTAACAACCTGCAAAGATGCCACTATGCCTGGGGAAGACTTTCAACCTGCAAGAATGCCACCATGCCTGTGAAAGACATCCAAAAACCTGTAAGAATGCCACCATCCCTGGGAAAGACATTCAACAACCTGCAAGAATGCCACCATGCCTGGGAAAGACATTTAACAATGTGCAAGAATGCCACCATGTCCAGGGAAAACTTCCAACAATCTGCAAGAATGCCACCATGTCCAGGGAAGACTTTCAACAACCTGCAAGAATGCCACCATGTCCAGGGAAGACTTTCAACAACCTGCAAGAATGCCACCATGCCTGGGTAGACTTTTAGTCGAATCACTACATAGGACGCAGTACTTTCTGGTCCATTCTATAATAGTAACTATAATTCCATAGTGTCTTCCCTGGAAGCACAGCACAGCTTCCTTCCTAAGCTCCATGACTTCACTAAAAGAAGATGATAGACTTCCTTTAAGAGAGCCGAGTAATCACATGAGCTCAGCTGATGAATTCAGCATCCTCGCTCGCTATTGATCTGTAACCCTGTGCGTGCACGTATGTAGAACGCAGCCTTTTGTCTCCATTTAGCATTCTAATTGCCCTTTGCTTCAAAACATCAAATATTCTCGCCCGATTCTGGCTGGTGATGAAATATTAAGTAGGGGACTCTCGCTGAGGCAGAGGATATAAAGCTGCACGTCTAAATGAGTGGGTATTCCGCGCCTTTGATTGTAAGTTAAATAACCTGGGGCTTTTTATATTTTTATGGGGAGGAAAAAAAAATACTGTACAGAAGGAACACAGACGCGACTTTTATCTTAACAAGAGGACAAACCTGGACCACCGCTGAGATTTTCCCTTTCCGTAAAAGGGCACTCCAAACAAAGCGCAGCACTCAGTAATAACAACATTGCGTGTGGGTATTGGGGATTTCCGAACACTGAGGATACGCACGGCACATTTTACACAACACCTTTTGGCATTATGTCCTAGTTCTATTCTTTTAGGTAGATTCAGGTACGTTTGCGTAACTTTGCGGCGGCGTAGCTTAAGGAATTTAAGCTGCGCCGCCGTAAGTTAGCGAGGCAAGTACATGATTCACAATGTACTTGCCTGCTAAGTTACGTCGGCGTAGCCTGAATCGGTGGGCGTAAGGGCGCCTAATTCAAATGTGTTTGAGGGGGCGTGTTTTATGTTAATGGCGCTTGACCTCACGTTTTTTACGTTTTTTTTTTAACTGCGCATGCGCCGGGCGCCTACATTTCCCAGTGTGCATTGCGGCTAAGTACGCCGTACGGGCCTATTGATTGCGACGTGGACGTAAACAACGTAAATCCCGATTCGCGGACAACTTACGCAAACAACGTTAACATTTTGAATTTTGCGGCGGGAACGGCGGCCATACTTAACATTGGCTAGGCCACTAGAGCATAGCTCTAACTTTAGGCGGCCTATCCCTTACGGAAACGACGTAATTCGACGGCGTAGGCCTGGCGTACGTTCGTGAATCGGCGTATCTCCTCATTTACATATTCTACTCCGACCGCAATGGAAGCACCATCTAGCGGCCATCCGAAAAATTGCAATCTAACATAGGACGGCGCAAGCCGGCCTATCTTAGATATGTTTAAGCGTATCTCTGTTTGAACATACGCTTAAACATAAGTCGGCGTAGATTCTGAGTTAGGTTGGCTTATCTACTGATAAGCCGGTCTAACTCTTACTAAATCTACCTATTTGTTTTTATTAGGAGGTTTCCCTAAAAGGTGGAAATATTTGTTCAACATTTTTGGCTTCATGGGATGGTTTTCAGGATTTCTGTCACCTGTTCTTGGGAAGTCGTTTTTGGGAAGAGGTGGGATCAGCTTCAACATATTCCTTTTATGGACCCCTTCCTAATTCTTGGATTAATGGGCCATTGCCCTGTTTTTTTGGTTTGTTTTTTGAGGGAATACAATTTGAGTTTTTGGATTTCTTTCCTGTCTCACAGAGTGTGTAGAGCAGGGGGTCTCCAAACTTTTTAAACAAAGAGCCAGTTTATTGTCCTTTAGACATTAGGAGGGCCGGATTGAGGCCAGCAGGGGCAAAAAAATTAAAATAAAAAATCGGCATCATTGAGAATAGAGGTCCACCGAAATGGAAATTTCAGAACCGAAACGAAACCAAAATTAAAAAAAAAATGTCAGGCCGAAATCGAAACTGACTTTTCTTTTTTTTTTTTTATAATTGTATGTTAAAACAGTACAGTCGGATTGCAAAAATGTATGGAGCATCCCATCACTGTCCCCCCAATTGCCGCCTCTTGTTTCTTTTTTTTTTCTTTTTATTTATTACTTTATCACTTTTTTTTTGTAGCTTGTCATATTACTTTTTTTTTTTTTTTGTATAATTTTCTTATTTGTAATATTATTTTTCTTATTCTTTACTTTTTAATTACTTATTTTATTAATTTAATTATTATTTCTTATTTTTTTTTTACATTTAACTTTATTGCTATCACACAGGAGAAAATAATTCCCTGTGTGATCGCAATTGGAGGTGACAGGTTCTCTTTATTAACCCTGTCACCTCCAAAAACAGGAGTGCATTGGCGGCAGGGACAGGAGCCAGACTAGGCAGCCGGGGGAGGTGGGGGGGGGGACAGAGTGCCGAAGATAGAGCCAGCCGAGGGAGGTGGGGGGGGGGGGGAAGGACGGGTGGCTGCACAGTGCACACATGTTCTACTAGAAAAGAAAGCAACTCACCGCCCGTATGCTGAAACTGTCTCCAAGCTGCTCGCACACAGCCCCGCCTCCTCCTAACCCCACGCTGTGATAGACAGAACTCATCTCAGCATTAGACCCACATTCTGTCTATCACAGCGTGGTTAGGAGCAGGCGGGGCTGTGTGCGAGCAGAACGGAGACAATTTCAGTGTGTGTTTTACCGCTCTGCAATCCCGCGTTGCACCACTATTTTTAAGTTGTTTCGGCATTTCCCCAAAACAGCTGTTTTCGGCCGATATGTATCGGCCGCCGATATATCGGTGCATTCCTAATTGAGAATAAATATGGCCTCGGGATTGGTGGTCAATAGGAGGGGTAGTGTCCCTATCAAAAGGAGGAATAGTATCCCATCATTGGTATCAGTGGAAGAAAGAGTGCCCCATTGTTGCTGTCAGTGGGGGAAAAAAACACACTGATAATCCACCCCCCCCCCCTAAAAAAAAAAAAAAAATACTGCCACTGTCACATGACATCAAAACAAGTATCGGTATTCGGTATCGGCGAGTACTTGAAAAAAAAGTATCGGTACTTGTACTCGGTCTCAAAAAAGTGGTATCGGGACAACCCTACAGTACACTATTGAAAAACTGAAATCTAATGAATGCAAAGGGTGGGCCTTGGGCAGTTGGACACTCAGGACATCCTTCATCCAGGAAATGAGAAGTTAATCTCTCCATGGGACTATAAGCTGGAGTCTGTTTACTTTGTAACCTCATACATGTTGACTGAGCTGTCAAATCCCTACAAGTGCGCCAGGGAATGAGAGGTCAGCACGCTGTGTCTCTAGTGAAGACAACACATGTACTTTATTCATTTTTAATGAACAGAGGAATGAGAGCCATGGATTGTCTTACAGACGAGAAACAATACTAATAGGTAGATGGGGCTTCGGTGGTGGCACAAGCTAGGCTATGAAAGGGGGACCCCTTAGGGAAAGCAGAGGTTCCTCAGAAAATGACCAAAACCAAAATTATGATCCCCAACATTGGCATTATTAACCGCTTCAATAGCGGGCACTTACGCTCCTTCCTGCCCAGGACAATTTTCAGCTTTCACGCTGTCGCACTTTGAATGACAATTGCGCGGTCATGCGACGATGTACCCAAACTACATTTTTATCATTTTCTTCCCACAAATAGAGCTTTCTTTTGGTGGTATTTGATCACCTCTGCGGTTTTACATTTTTGCTAAACTAAAAAAAAAAGACCCAAATATTTGAAAAAAAATATATATATTTTTTTTTAGTTTCGGTTATAAAATTTAGTTTTCCCCTTCACTGACGGGCACTGATGAGGCGGCACTGGTAAAGTGGCACTGATATGTAGAATTGATGGGCACTGATATGTAGAATTGATGGGCACCGATAGGTGGCACTAATGGGAACCAATAGGCGGCACTGATAGGCAGCACTGATGGGCACCAATAGGCGGCACCGGTATGCAGCACTGGTGATGAGGTACTGACAGGTGTTACTGCTGGGCAGTGATTGGCAATGTGGTGGGCAGTGATTGGCACTTGCAGAGTTTATTATATGGGGCACGGCTGGGCATATAGGCCCGGATTCTCAGAGGACTTACGACGGCGCATCGCCATGTACGCCGTCGCAAGTCCTAATCCGAGCCGTCGTATCTATGCGCCTGATTCTTAGAATCAGTTACGCATAGATAGCCATTAGATCCGACAGGCGTAAGTCTCTTACGCCGTCTGAGCTAAACTGCATTTTTTTTTGACCGCTAGGTGTCGCTTCCGTCGAATTCCGCGTCGAGTATGCAAATTAGCTAGATACGCGAATTCCTGAACGTAAAGTACGCAGTAAAGTTACGACGTTTACGTTAGGCTTTTCCCGGCGTATAGTTGCCCCTGCTATAGGAGGCGCAGCCAATGTTAAGTATGGCCGTCGTTCCCGCGTCGAAATTTGAAAAAGTTACGTCGTTTGCGTAAGTCGTCCGTGAATGGGGCTCGACGTAATTTACGTTCACGTCGAGACCAATGACGTCCTTGCGGCGTACTTTGGAGCAATGCACACTGGGAAATTCCACGGACGGCGCATTTGCCGTTCCGCAAAAACGTCAATCACGTCGGGTCACAGTAGTTTAACATAAAACACGCCCCCCCTTCCACATTTGAATTAGGCGGGCTTACGCCGGTCGATTTACGCTACGCCGCCGCAACTTACGGAGCAAGTGCTTTGAGAATACAGCACTTGCCTGTGTAAGTTGCGGAGGCGTAACGTAAATCAGATACGTTACGCCCGCACAATTTTGCGTGGCTGTACGTGAATCTGCCACATCATTTTTACATTTGAGGGGGCTGTGCTGATAATCACTGTGTTGATTATCAGCACAGACCCCCCCCCCCCCCCGACAGGGAGAGCCGCCGATTGACTCTCCCTGTCAGCGTGAACCGAGAAATGCCGTCACTTCCTGGTTCACGTGATGATCCGTTGTGATTGGTCACAGCCGATCACGTGGTAAGAAGCCTCTGACAGAGGCTTCTTATCACGATCGGAGATGAGGGGTGTCAGACTGACATGCCGCACTCGCTGGCATGTTACCCTGCTGGATGTCAATAGACGTCCAGTCAGGATAACAGAACCACTTCCCGGGACGTCAATCCGCTATTGACCGGGCGGGAAGTAGTTAAATAAAAGTATATCTAAAGCCAGAACTTTTTTTTTTTTACATTTTTAATAGAGCAGGGAATGGATTAATCCAAGGCTCAAAAAATCCCGGGCGCCTGGTCGCCATGGCGACTAGAAATAGGGTCCTGGCGACTTGGCTTGGAAGGGGGGGGGGGGGAAGGGGAAGCTTTTTGTGAGCTGGTGCCATCTGGTGGTGAGCCGTTGGTATTACAAGTTATTACCACCAGATGTGTAATCTGGCGCCATCTGGTGGTGGCCGTTGGTATTACAAGTTAAGCATTACAAGTTAAACAGCAATTCTAATGTCATTTTTCACTATTTTCACTGCCATCTTCTTCCCTCTAATTAGAACCCCCAAACATTATATATATTTTTTATCCTAACACCCTAGAGAATAAAATGGCGATCGTTGCAATACTTTCTGTCATGCCTTATTTGCGCAGCGGTCTTACAAGCGCACTTTTTTGGGAAAAAATTAAAAAATGTTTAATTAAAGCGGTGGTTCACCCTAATTTACAAGTTCTGCTTGTTAAAAACGTCTGCCATGGTACACAATGTGTTCGTTTATTTAATTTTTTTAATCGGCCTCCTTACCTTAAACGAGGCCCTTTTGTGAGCTGTCACTCACTATTCCCCGCGGGAGTGGGCGTGGTTTTCGAATATCCCCCATCAGCGCTCCCTCCTGGGAGCGTCTCCTGAGAATTCCAGGAGACGCGCTGTGTCGAAATCACGTGACGTCTGGCGGGTCATGTGACTTCGCCAGCGTGTCAGGATTCGCCGCATCCCGGAAGAAGAACGAGCAGGGCTTCACAGTGCCCACAGTAAAGATGGTAACGTCCATCTTAGGATTTTATAAAAGATCGTTTTATCGCGATTACCACTGCAGCGGGCTGAAGGACTGGGACAGATGAGCTTTTACCTACACAAGGTAAGAGCGCCAGAAAACTTTAAAAAAAAAAAAAATTAAACCTGCGGAACCCCCCGCTTTAAAAAATAAGACAACAGTAAAGTTATCCCCATTTTTTTTTTATATTATGAAAGATAATGTTACGCCGAGTAAATTCATACCCAACATGTCACGCTTCAAAATTGCGTCTGCTCGTGGAATGCTGACAAACTTTTACCCTTTAAAATCTCCATAGGCGACGTTTAAAAAAATCTACAGGTTGCATGTTTTGAGTTACAGAGGAGGTCTAGGGCTAGAATTATTGCTCTCGCTCTACCAATCGCGGCGATACCTCACATGTGTGGTTTGAACACCGTTTACATATGCGGGCGCTGCTCACGTATGTGTTCGCTTCTGCACGCAAGCTCGTTGGGACGGGGCGCGTTTTCTGGCTCCTAACTTTTTTAGCTGGCTCCTAGATTCCAAGCAAATTTGACAAACCCTGGATTAAACCACTGCCAGGTTTTATTTTGCCACCCGTGTTCAAGTTGGGAACGTCTTCTGTTTCCTGTCCCATAGACACAAATGGGAATTGAGAGCCAATTTCTCTGGTGGTCCCTCCCTACTGGAAGATCACCCCAATATTCTCATAAGTTGTCCCTCACTTTCATTGGCAGTGACAATGGTCACATTGACAGGTCCTGGGTTCCTTCTTTGGGTGTCCATGTCACAGTCTAATGGCTGTCCAGTGGCCATATCCTCTCGGGATCCAAAGAGTTGTCACAGTGTGTCGGGATCCAAAGAGTTGTCACAGTGTGTCGGGATCCAAAGAGTTGTCACAGTGCGTTAGTCTGAGAGGACTGCTGGGGAAGGACCAGGCCAGCACACGCACATCACCAGGTCTGGGTTGAGTGGTCCTCTGCATCTCAAAGCAGAACATAGAGGGTTTGGGATGGCGGATTTGGGTGAATATATCATTCTTCACAAAGTAAGAGGCTCAGGGTGGGCTTGAGGGCCTTAGATTTTGCTTGGCATTAGGCATTGGGCTTTGGATACATTAATCTGATTTTTTTCTATTGTCCATTTGAGTTGCCCCTCACGTCCTAGGGAGATCCTCTAACACCCTGATGCACATGGTAATCACTGGACAAGAACGGAAATGGTGCCCCATTAGGTTATGTAACTAGGCTAGGATGGCACCAAAACTGTCATACTTCCTGTCCCGCTCTTGGACAATCAACATTTATTGTCACCACATTCCTTGGTGATTGGGTTGAAGAAGAAATAAACCCTCCTATCGTTTTCAGCCAAGGAAGCTGCCATGGTGGCCTCTAATTTATCTTCAAATGCCAAGGTGCTGCACATGTGATCAGTGATGATACCAGCCATTGGATGCTTGGTTTGACAGTTTGGATGAGAACACAACCAATTGGACAGTTACACTCTCAGCATGTGCCGGGCATGTAACTTTTTTTTTTTTTTTTAACTGTTAAATTGACGGGTTTACTTACGATTTAACCACTTTAGGCCCGGGCCAATTCTGACACTTTGTTTATACATGTAAAAATCATAATTTTTTTGCTATTTATTGCTAGAAAATTAAATAGAACCCACAAACACTATGGGCCAGATTCACATAGAGATACGACGGTGTATCTCCCGATACACCGTCGTATCTCTGAGTTCCGCCGGTCGTAACTATGCGGCTGATTCATAGAATCAGTTACGCATAGATATGCCTAAGATCTGACAGGTGTAACTGTGTTACACCGTTGGATCTTAACTGCAATTTAAAAATGGCCGCGGGGGGCGTTCTCGCTGATTTACGGCGAGAATATGTAAATCGGCGAGATACGCCAATTCACGAACGTACGCGGGCCCGACGCAGTGTTTTTGTGACGTTTACGTAAGGGTTTTCCCGGCGCATAGTTACCCCTGCTTCTATGAGGCGCAGCCAATGTTAAGTATGGCCGTCGTTCCCGCGACAAAATTTTAATTTTTTACGTCGTTTGCGTAAGTCGTTCGCGAATACGGATGGACGTCATTTACGTAAGCGTCGAAACCAAGGACGTTGTTGCAACGTCATTTGTAGCAATGCACGCTGGGAACATTTCCGGACGGCTCATGCGCTATTCGATCGGCGCGGGGACGCGCCTGATTTGAATAGCACACTCCCCCTAGCCGCGGAATTTGAATTCCGCCGGAGGAATTACAATCCGCCGCCGCAAGTTTGGAGGTAAGTGTTTTGTGAATTACCCACTTGCCTCTAAAACTTGCGGCGGCGGATCTTAAATCAGATAGATTACGCGGATCTAAAGATCCGCTGATCTATCTGAATCTGGCCATATATATATATATATATATATATATATATATATATATATATATATATATATATATATATATATGTATATATATATATATTTAGCAGAGACCCTAGAGAATACAATGGCGGTCATTGCAACTTTTTATCTCGCAACGGTATTTGCGCAGCAATTTTTCAAACCTTTTTTTATTTGAAAAAAAAAAACAGTTTCATGCTTTTAAAAAAAAAAACAGTAAAGTTAGCCCAATTTTTTTGCATATCGTGAAAGATAAATGTGTAACACTAGGGGGCAATCAAGGGGTTAAATATATTCCCTAGGGAGTGATTCTAACTGTAGGGGGAGGGGACTCACAAGGGGAGAAGACCGATGTGTGTTCCTCTGTACTGGGAACACACATCGGTCTCCTCACGGCCGACAGGACATGGATCTGTGTGTTTACACACACAGATCCATGGTCCCGCCTTGATTGCGGGCAATCGCGGGTGCCCGGCGGACATCGCGGCCGCCGGGCATGCGCTCCGGGTCCCGAGCAATGCGGCGGGACTGCCCGGGAATGCAAGGACTTCATACGACGTCCACTCTGAGGGAGGGAGGGTTCCCGCCGATGTCATTTTATAATGACTCGGTAGGGAACGTGTTAATTGCCCACACACCATCGTTTATAAAAAATGATGAACAAAGCGCGGTGACGTACAACATGTACGACGGCACTCTGAAGGGGAAGTTCCATTCGCCTTTGGGCTGCTTTTAGCGGATTCCTTGTTAGTAAAAGACGATTTGCGCTTTTCTGTCTGTTACAGCGTGATGAATGTGCTTACTCCATTATGAACGGTAGTTTTACCAGAACGAGCGCTCCCGTCTCATAACTCGCTTCTGGGCATGCGCGGATTTAAAACGTCGTTTTAGCCCACACACGATCATTTTTTACAACCCGAAAAACGACATTTTTCAGAAGCCGAAAAACGATGTGAAGCCCACACACGATCATTTTAAATGACGTTTTTAAAAAAGGTCATTTTTTTACATGCCGAAAAACGACCCTGGGCAAAATAACTCTGGGCAAAAAAAAGTTATTGGATACATTCCCTTACCATTTTTTTTTATTGATTTACATTTATTTATTTTACATTTGTATTATATTTTACATTATATTTATTATACAGTATAAAGAAACAAAAAAGTGACCACTTTAAATACATTCCTTAGAGCAGAGAACCGGGGGGGGGGGGGAGGGGCATGTGTCACGGCAAGCCACGCAAAAAATCACAGAAAAATCTTGGCACAAATCACAGAAAAATCCTGGCACAAATCACAGAAAAATCCTGGCACAAATCACAGAAAAATCACAGAAAAATCCTAGCACAAATCACAGAAAAATCCTAGCACAAATCACAGAAAAATCCTAGCACAAATCACAGAAAAATCCTAGCACAAATCACAGAAAAATCCTAGCACAAATCACAGAAAAATCCTAGCACAAATCACAGAAAAATCCTAGCACAAATCACAGAAAAATCCTGAATTTTTTTTTACAGAAAAATCCTGGCAAAAATCACAGAAAAATCCTGGCACAAATCACAGAAAAATCCTGACAAAAATCACAGAAAAATCCTGACAAAAATCACAGAAAAATCCTGGCAAAAATCACAGAAAAATCCTGGCAAAGATCACAGAAAAATCCTGGCAAAGATCACAGAAAAATCCTGGCAAAGATCACAGAAAAATCCTGGCAAAGTCGTGATAAGATTGCAGCAAACTCGTGCACTTTTTGGAGGCCATTATCGGCACTTTTTTTCTATCTGCAAAATGCCAATAACCCTGTTTTGGGATACGGAAATGTCAATGCATCACTAAAAAAAAAAACTAAAAAAATTCCAATAACCACCGTTTTATTCTCCAGGGCCTATGCTTTCACAAAATATTTAATGTTTTCTTTTAACGTGTGAAAACTGTTGAAAGTGGGTTACAGAGTAAATATATGGCCATGTTTTATTACCCTCTGGGGAGATTTCTCATAAGATCCTGTCCTGGTTAGCAGAACACCAAGTGAGGGAAATTTCTACTCTTCTTCTTTCTTTTTTTTTTAACTACAGAATACCTCTAAGCTAGAACTATATCCATCGAACGATCTGCACAGGAGGGAGACAGTTTATTAAATGAAACACAGAATCCATAATGAAATTTGCAAGCCAAGAGTTGAAGCCAACCAACCCTGACCAAAATATTCAGCATGTAACTGCTGCTCCGTCCAAGTATGAAAACGGAGGGTGGAAGAGGTGAGAGAACCCCGCTGGATTCACAAAAGATGCCTTCTACCTTCTGCCCTTTTCCCTTACCATTTTTTTTTTATTGATTTACATTTATTTATTTTACATTTGTATTATATTTTACATTATATTTATTATACAGTAGAAAGAAACAAAAAAGTGACCACTTTAAATACATTCCTTAGAGCAGAGAACCGGGGGGGGGGGGGGGCATGTGTCACGGCAAGCCACGCAAAAAATCACAGAAAAATCTTGGCACAAATCACAGAAAAATCCTAGCACAAATCACAGAAAAATCCTAGCACAAATCACAGAAAAATCCTAGCACAAATCACAGAAAAATCCTAGCACAAATCACAGAAAAATCCTAGCACAAATCACAGAAAAATCCTAGCACAAATCACAGAAAAATCCTAGCACAAATGTGTTATAGAGTCCACAACCTATGATATATTCATTTGAAAATTGATCAGTCCTGATATACTGATCGCTTATCTCTTTTCTTGAGGCCCTAAAATGTCAGGACAGCACAAATACCCCCCAAATGACCACTTTTTTTGGAAAGTAGACAGTTCATGATATTTAGTAAGATGCATGGGGAGTTTTCTGAAGTTGTCCCCCAAATATGGAGATATCATGTGTGAGACTTTTTTTTGCAACATAAAGAGGCCCAAAAACAAAACAAAAAAACGCACCTTTGGGCTTTTTTTAATTTTTTTATTTTATTTTTTATTTTCCTGACATCACATTTTTGGATGCCCTGGAGCACCAGGACAGCGAAAACACCCACAAAAAGTCCACAATTTTGGAAAGCAAATACTCAAAGGGTATTTTCTGAAAAGGCATAGGGAGTCTTGAAAATGTAATTTTTTTCCCACGTTTATGGAAAATGCAGGAAAAATACACAAAGTTCTCAATTAACCACTTAACGCCCGCCGCACGACTATTTACTTCCGCAAAATGGCACGGACAGGCAGATGGGCGTATATATACGTCCTTGCCTTCTAACAGGTGGGGGGTCCGATCGGGACCCCCTCCGCTGCGTGCGGCTTACCTCGGGGAGCGATTCGGGACGACGGCACGGCTATTCGTTTCTAGCCGCTCCGTCGCAATCGCTCCCCGGAGCTGAAGAACGGGGAGAGCCGTATGTAAACACGGCTTCCCCGTGCTTCACTGTGGCGGCGCATCGATCGTGTCATCCCCTTTATAGGGGAGACACAATCGATGACATCAGACCTACAGCCACACCCCCCTACTGTTGTAAACACACACTAGGTGAAGCCTAACACGTTCAGCGCCCCCTGTGGTTAACTCCCAAACTGCAACTGTCATTTTCACAATAAAGAATGCAATTTAAATGCATTTTTTGCTGTGAAAATGACAATGGTCCCAAAAATGTGTCAAAATTGTCCGAAGTGTCCACCATTTCGTGTCGCAGTCATGAAAAAAAAAATCGCTGATCGCCGCCATAATAAGTAAAAAAAAAAAAAATTATAAAAATGCAATAAAAATATCCCCTATTTTGTAAACGCTATAAATTTTGCGCAAACCAATCGATAAACGCTTATTGCGATTTTTTTTACCAAAAATAGGTAGAAGAATATGTATCGGCCTAAACTGAGGAAAACAAATTTATATATGTTTTTGGGAGATATTTATTATAGCAAAAAGTAAAAAATATTGCATTTTTTTCAAAATTGTCGCTCTATTTTTGTTTATAGCGCAAAAAATAAAAACCGCAGAGGTGATCAAATACCACCAAAAGAAAGCTCTATTTGTGGGGAAAAAAAAGACACCAATTTTGTTTGGGAGCCATGTCGCACGACCGCGCAATTGTCTGTTAAAGCGACGCAGTGCCGAATCGCAAAACCTGGCCTGGGCTTTTAGCTGCCTAAAGGTCCGGGGCTTAAGTGGTTAATAAGATATTTCTAACAAACATCATAGATGTATTTACAATTGCACCCCAAAACACATTCTGCTACTCCTTCCAAATATGGTAGTAGAACATGTGTGAGACTTATTCACAGCCTAGACACATGGAGAGGCCCAAAATCCAAGGAGCACTTTCAGGTGTTCTAGAGACAATTACAGTAAAACCTTGGTTATACAAGCGATGTCTTGATATAAAAGAGTAGCGTAATGTCACAACTAAAGCCCCATACACACGATCGGACTTCCAATAAACTTTTCTGTGGATTTTTGTTTGAAGGGCGTTGGACGTAAACTTGGTATGCATACACACGGCAGTACTTTTTTAGCAAACTTTCCCAAAATCACTTGTTTTTTCTGCTCTTTACCGCCACCCTTTGGGCAACTTCTGCTATTGTTGGTTGATTTTAACATTGGTTCTGAGCATGTGTATTTGTACTTCGGACAAAAGTCCGATAGATTTCTGTACACACGATAGGATTTTCCACCGTAGGACTTTCTTTGCCGAAAAGTTTGTCCGTTTGCAGAGCGAAC
This sequence comes from Rana temporaria, assembly GCF_905171775.1. NCBI lineage: Eukaryota > Metazoa > Chordata > Amphibia > Anura > Ranidae > Rana > Rana temporaria. Next base: position 18,831,928 of record NC_053492.1, read on the forward strand.
TTTTGTCCGATGAAAACCAAAAAAAGTTTGTCCGATGGAGCGTACACACGGTCGGATTTTTTTGAAAACCTGCTCATTTTGAAGTTTGTTGTCAAAAAGTTTGATCGTGTGTATGGGCCTTTGGTGTAGCAATATGGTTACATTTAATGAAGGTACAACATTTAGCAACTTATTGCTACACTTTGAGGTTCCTCTTTTCTCTTTTTTACCCTGTAAAAAAATGCTTTGATATACAAGTGCTTTGCATTGCAAGCATGTTTCTGGAACGAAGTATGCTCGCAAACCAAGGTTTTACTGTATTATGCATCTAATTTCCTGGCTACCTGTAAGGTACCTGTGGTAGGTAGAGTCCGAAGTGGAGCTTGTGTGCTGAGGATTCGGGCGAAGACTTAGTCAGACAGGTCAGGTCGGCAACAGATCATGCAAAGCGGTACACGATCGAAATCCAGAGAGTGGTCAGGCAGGCAGGGGTCATACACGAGCTGGCGTTGAAGTACAAAATCAGCAGGCTAGAGAGTATTCAGGAATTCAGGCAGGAGTTCATACACAGAAATCAGCATCACAAAGCTTATCACAACACCCAGGGAGCTAATCCACACAAACGGGCACTGAGAGATAGGAAGTGCTGCTATTTATGGGCTGCTTTGATTGTAGATTGTCCACAGCTAGTGGGGCTAGTGAGTCCAAGGTAATGCTTCAAACTGAGAGGACATTGCCATAACTCCAGAGCTCCTCCGTGGCACAACAGGTAAGACTGCAGCTGTGAAGATCCTGGTTCAAATACTCCCAAATACATGACACGGTCTATCACATTCTGGAGGACCTTGAGAACCAGGACAGTGGAAACACCCACAAAATGACCACATTTTGGAAAGCAAACACCCCAAAGTATTTTTGTATCTGGTGTATCACACAAATCAACCAATCGTGTTAAAACCAATGTACTGTAATGGTCACCTCTATACGAGTAATGAGGGAATATAGCTTAGTGTAGCATCACCTATAGCAGTCCCTGTTCCTATAAACTAGGCAAGTCTGGTCTACTGGTAACATGGCTTCCTCCAGGAATGGCATGTTCACTGGCCAGGAAGTACAGGAGGCTAAAGAAAGGAAGAACGAAAGCATTACTGTGGTTCCAGGAGTGCAATTGTCCACAGGGGGATTGTTTTTCAGGAACGTAGTCAGTTGGACAGCCTGCCTAATTCAAATGTTGAAGCTGTGGGCGTGTTTTATGTATATTAACTGTGACCCCCACGTAAATGACGTTTCGTTCGAATGCCGTATCCGTGGACGTATCCCAGTGCGCATGCTCCAAATGACGTTGGCAAATCGTCATGCTTAAATTTGAAAAATTCAACGCGGTTCCGACGTCCATACTTAACATTGGCTACGCTATGTTTTTGGTGGTTTATCTTTACGCCTGAAAACCCCTTACGTAAACGGCGTATCTTTACTGCGACGGCCGGGCGTACGTTCGTGAAATGGCATATCTAGCTGATTTACATATTCTAGGCGTAAATCAGCCTACACGCCCCTAGCGGCCAGCGTAAATATGCAGTTAAGATATGACGGCGTAGGAGACCTACGCCGGTCGTATCTTAGCAATATTTAAGCGTATCTCAGTTTGAGAATACGCTTAAATATATGACGGCGAGGATTCGGACTTACGACGGCGTATCTACTGATATGCCCGTCGTAAGTCTTAGTGAATCTACCCCATGGTCAGTAAACAGGCAAAGGATCGGTCCAGGCAACAAGCAGAAACGTGGTCTTTAAACAGGTCAGGGTTAGTACAGGCGACAATCAGGGACACCAACTGTGACTGGCTGCGCTATTAGGGTTCACACACACGAGTTTGGCGAGAGAGTGAGTAACTTGTATAGCGCTACAAATGCAGAACTGAATCGCCTCAAGGCGCTTTTGTCCAATATCGTCCAAATCCTTCAGAAGAGGTGGGTCTCCATGCCATAATGCCTAGGAGTCTCCCCCCCCCCAGTCTTTGAATGCCCCCTGTGTCATCCCTTATATAGGGGATTGGCTATCTGTATCTGAAAAAGTGATAGTGGTCATATTTGGGTACTCCAGTTTGTGAAGGCATGTTCCGTTGGCCTTAATGCCTGAGGGTGATCTCCCCCTACAGTCCCTGAGCACCCCCTGCATCTGCCTTATATAGGGAATTTTTTGGTCATTTCTCATAAGGTTGATAGCGGTCAAATTAGGGGGAATAAACCAGTTTGTGAAAGAAAGCCATCCATCCCCCTGGGCCCTGAGCACCACCTGTGTTTTCCTTATGTAGGGGATTAATTGATCATACCTGATAACGTTGATAGCGGCCATATCGGGGTCCTCCAGTTTGTGAACGCAAGCCCCCTTGTCCTAATGCCTGGGGGTCTTCACTCCCCTTCCCCAGTCCTTGAGTACCCCTTATATAAGGGAATAATTTGCCCGTGCCTGGATCAGGCTTGCTGGATAGATAAATAATCTACTATGTGCCTCTACCTCCAATGATGAGAACAAATGGGGAGTCTTAAGGACGTACCTTATTGCAATTTATGCATAGAAGGTTATTCTATGTTGTTTTATTGGCATTTTATATCAATACAGCTATTGTAATTAGGGCTGCAACTAACGATTATTTTCATAATCGATTAGTTGGCCGATTATTGTTTTGATTAATCGACTAATCGGATAATCTTTAAAAAAAAAAGGGTGCTGTACAATTTAGTTAATATGTAAATAAAAAAAGGCAATTTATTCTTAAATATCCATACACAGCGGTAATGCCTTCTATTACCTCCACTTTCCCTGGGTTCAGATGCTGATCTTCCCTGCACAGAGTCTTTAAAGTGTTTTTTTTTAACAAACTTGTTATACTTACCTGCTCTGTGTAATGATTTTGCACAGAGCAGCCCAGATCCTCCACTTCTGGGGTCCCTCATCGATGCTTCTGGCTCCTCCTGCCTTCAGAGTGCCTTAATAGCAAGCTGCAAAGTATAGTATAGAGTGCCAGCTATAGCAAGGTAAAAAAAAAACTTCTGCCTTTAGAACCACTCACTTCTTGCCCAGGACTACATGTCCCATGAGGCATTGCTCCTCACACTTTCACATTCACAAATTCTCAGGCACTTAGTGACATGTATGGATGGCGTACTGAGCTGTATGTGTGCTGCACTGCATTTCCTGATATGTAAACAAAGAATGCATACTATATGCAGGCCAACTAATCAACTGGCCGATTAATCGATTATGAAAATAGTTGACAACTATTTTCATAATCGATTAATCGCATAGTTGTTTCGGCCCTAATTGTAATTTTTCTGTATTGTGACAGGAAGTCAAGTAAATCTGTGGGCGTTGTCACGGACGGGACATACATTTCTGCCTTGCTTAGACAATACAATAATCATTATTAGGCGTCGGCTGCGAGAAATAGCCAGGAAAGGTTGGAGGGCGTTGGAAGACTTCAGCTGTTCAGAATGAGGCAATTAAGGCTTCTATAAGTAGTCCAAAGGATTACCACTGATTGGCTGCATCATTCCTAAGGCTTTGTGAGTAAGGAGAGCAGTGCCAGAAGGTCTTCTGTGGAGGTGAGGAGAGGATTGATTTTTCTGCGTGATAAAAATCAAAAAAGACTATTGTTTTGTGCTGTACGACCAGCACTGTCTGCCCAGCGCTAGGCTGTGTTAGACTCCATAGATAGGTTCCTGTGTGGAAGGTTCCTGTGTGGAAGGTAGACGCCCAGAGTGGCCAGGGTTTATTTTATGTTTGATTTTGTTTATGCTGTTTGGATGCTTGCAATTGTTTTCCAGCAAGATGGAAAAATAAACCAACAACGTTGTTTTCAACCGTCTTCGACTGCCAGTCTGTATAAATTCAGTGTGTGGTGAACCCATCCAAGGGGGTCACACACGCCGCTACCAAGCTAACCCCCTTACAGTATATACAATGATATAAAGAAAAAAAAAATTCAAATCTAAATACAAGAATATGTGGTGCCTCAGACATCCAGGTTCTTCTCTCCATCTTCTTGATACACAGTAGGGGTGCAACGGATCACAGTTGATCCGTGATCCGAACGGGTCACCCCCGTCAGATCGGAACACACTGTGATCCGCGGATTGCCACGGCTCCAGAGCTAGGCCGAAGCCGCGGCCTTTCCCAATGTTACGGCGGCGGCTCCGGAGCTAGGCCGAAGCCGCAGCCTTTCCTAATGTTATGGCCGCGGCCGCGACCATAACGCTAGGAAAGGCCGCGGCTTCGGCCTAGCTCCGGAGCCACCGCCGTAACATTAGGAAAGGCCGCGGCTTCGGCCTAGCTCCGGAGCCGCGGCCATCTTGGTACACCCGGCGGCGGCCCTCCTCTGTTTACACCCACAGAGGAGGAGCCCGCACTCGTGGGACACACCGCTCGGGGAGTGTCTGTCGGTACTAGCTGGGGGGGGGGGGTCAGTCACTGTACTGAGAGCAGGGGGGGTCACTGTACTGAGAGCAGGGGGGTCACTGTACTGAAAGAAGGGGGGTCACTGTACTGAAAGAAGGGGGTGTCACTGTACTGAAAGAAGGGGGTGGTCACTGTACTGAAAGAAGGGGGGGGTCACTGTACTGAAAGAAGGGGGGGGTCACTGTACTGAGAGGAGGGGGGTCACTGTACTGAGAGGAGGGGGGTCACTGTACTGAGAGGAGGGGGGTCACTGTACTGAGAGGAGGGGGGTCACTGTACTGAAAGAAGGGGGGTCACTGTACTGTGAGCAGGGGGGGTCACTGTACTTAAAGAAGGGGGGTCACTATACTGAGAGCAGGGGGGTCACTGTACTGAGAGCAGGGGGGTCACTGAAAGAAGGGGGGTCACTGTACTGAAAGAAGGGGGGTCACTGTACTGAGAGAAGGGGGGTCACTGTACTGAGAGAAGGGGGGTCACTGTACTGAAAGAAGGGGGGGTCACTGTACTGAAAGAAGGGGGGGTCACTGTACTGAAAGAAGGGGGGGTCACTGTACTGAAAGAAGGGGGGGTCACTGTACTGAGAGAAGGGGGGTCACTGTACTGAGAGAAGGGGGGTCACTGTACTGAGAGCAGGGGGGTCACTGTACTGAGAGGAGGGGGGTCACTGTACTGAAAGAAGGGGGGTCACTGTACTGTGAGCAGGGGGGGTCACTGTACTTAAAGAAGGGGGGTCACTATACTGAGAGCAGGGGGGTCACTGTACTGAGAGCAGGGGGGTCACTGTACTGAAAGAAGGGGGGTCACTGTACTGAAAGAAGGGGGGTCACTGTACTGAAAGAAGGGGGGTCACTGTACTGAAAGAAGGGGGGTCACTGTACTGAGAGAAGGGGGGTCACTGTACTGAGAGAAGGGGGGTCACTGTACTGAGAGAAGGGGGGTCACTGTACTGAGAGCAGGGGGGTCACTGTACTGAGAGCAGGGGGGTCACTGTACTGAAAGAAGGGGGGTCACTGTACTGAAAGAAGGGGGGTCACTGTACTGAAAGAAGGGGGGTCACTGTACTGAAAGAAGGGGGGTCACTGTACTGAAAGAAGGGGGGTCACTGTACTGAAAGAAGGGGGGTCACTGTACTGAGAGAAGGGGGGTCACTGTACTGAGAGAAGGGGGGTCACTGTACTGAGAGAAGGGGGGTCACTGTACTGAAAGAAGGGGGGGTCACTGTACTGAAAGAAGGGGGGGGGTCACTGTACTGAAAGAAGGGGGGGGTCACTGTACTGAAAGAAGGGGGGGTCACTGTACTGAGAGAAGGGGGGGTCACTGTACTGAGAGAAGGGGGGGTCACTGTACTGAGAGAAGGGGGGTCACTGTACTGAGAGAAGGGGGGTCACTGTACTGAAAGAAGGGGGGTCACTGTACTGAGAGAAGGGGGGTCACTGTACTGAGAGAAGGGGGGGTGTCTGCACCGAGGGGGTACTATAGTTGGTGGGGGAGGGGGACATGTGGATATTACAGTGGGGGAGATTTTTTTTTTTTTTTTTTTGCCGATCTGAAAAATGATCCGATCCGTGACTCCTGATCCGAGGAACGATCCGAACCGTGAGTTTTTTGATCCGTTGCACCCCTAATACACAGGTGTCTTATATTCCTATAGCATATAAAGCTTTAATGCCTATAGAAAGTACATATTCTACGATGGAAATGAAGAAAATAAAAAATGCAATCAAAAGGCAATCAATTAAACAGCACAGAAAATAAAGACATTTACAGGTTCCTTTAATCTCCTTCACAAAAATAAAAAACAACATACATATTAGAGGCAAGGGGGAGGGTGGCAGGGCTGTCACCAGCTGCAGTGGCTCCTACCTTCACAGTGCTTAACCTCCCCCACATCCCTCATTAGAATCCATCGCCTGCAGCCTGAAATACATCGCACCAATGCAAGCATGTCACCGATGAACAGCCAGGGGCATCTGTATAGAAGCCCCACTCTCAGACCCCGGTGATAATACCAGTAAAAATCTGGAATTCCTCAAACAGCGGCAACTGAAGGGTTAGGAATGCCGCACAGTGCCAACCGCTCCTCCTCTCCTTTCAGACAGAATGACATTCTGCAGCCTGGGCAAGGTGTCTTATATCACAGGCTGATCTCCTTGCGAGGCAGGAGGATGTCTGGTGGGTGGGGGGGGGGGGGAGACTTACTGGCTCTTTTAGTTTACAGACAGCAGATATTATGGCCATATCCTGGGAGAATCAGCAGAATCCATAAAAGATGAGAGTAACTGTATATAATATATGACTAAGGCACTTTAAAAAAAAAAAAAAAAAAGTGGTAGCAATTCAATGATAGAGTGCGGTAAAAGTGAACAATCTCTTTACTAAATAGAGCAGTTAGAGAGCCTTGTAGGAGGTAAAAACATTAAAAGTACACAGTATTATTCAAGAGAAAAGAGCAAACTGAGACATTTCTGTGTAATGGTAACATTGATAGTACTGTACAGACAGCAGAGTTATAGTACAGTATGGCAACCCCTCAGTAATAATAAACACAGATATCGGAGATGAAGACAGTCAGGGATCAGGGTGTAGGAGATCAGAGGGTAAGACATCAGAAGACAGTCAGAGATCAGGGTGTAGGACATCAGAAGACAGTCAGAGATCAGGGTGTAGGACATCAGAAGACAGTCAGAGATCAGGGTGTAGGACATCAGAAGACAGCCAGAGATCAGGGTGTAGGACATCAGAAGACAGTCAGAGATCAGGGGGGTAGGACATCAGAAGACAGTCAGAGATCAGGGGGGTAGGACATCGGAAGACAGCCAGAGATCAGGGTGTAGGACATCGGAAGACAGCCAGAGATCAGGGGGTAGGACATCAGAAGAGCGTCAGAGATTAAGGTGTAGAACATCAGAACACAGTCAGAGATCAGGGTGTAGGACATCAGAAGACAGTCAGAGATCAGGGGGTAGGACATCAGAAGAGCGTCAGAGATTAAGGTGTAGAACATCAGAACACAGTCAGAGATCAGGGGGTAGGAGATCAGAAGACAGTCAGAGATCAGGGGGTAGGACATCAGAAGACCATCAGAGATTGAGGTGTAAGATATCAATAGACAGTCTGAGATCAGGGTGTAGGACATCAGAAGACAGTCAGAGATCAGGGGGTAGGACATCAGATGACAGCCAGAGATCAGGGGGTAGGACATCAGATGAGTGTCAGAGATTAGGGTGTAGGACACCAGATGACCATCAGAGATTGAGGTGCAAGATATCAGAAAAACAAACAAGGCGCCTCTAAGTGCAGAAGCCTGGCTGAAGAAGGAACCAATGAGCTGTTCCCAAATGCGTCAAGGCATAGGACATCAGAAGACAAATATCAGGGTGTAGGACATCAAGTCAGAGATCAGGATATGGGACATCAGAAGTCAGTCAGAGATTAAGGTGTGGGGCTTCAGAAGACAGTCAGAGCTCAAGTGTGGGGCATCAGAAGACAGTCAGAGATCAGAGCGTAGGACATCATAAGACAGTCAGAGATCAGGTTGTAGGACATTAAAAGACAGTCAGAGATCAGGATATGTGAAATCAGAAGACAGTCAGAGACCAGGATATGTGAAAATCAGGCCCCGTACACACAGCCGAGGAACTCGACGTGCTTGGCACGTCGAGTTCCTCGTCGAGTTCTGGGATGAAGCCGCCGAGGAGCTCGGCGGGCCGCCTTCTCCCATAGAACAACGAGAAAATAGAGAACATGTTCTCTATTTTCTCGTCGAGCTCCTCGGCGGCTCCATCGAGCCAAAACTGTACAGACGACAGTTTTTCCCAGCAGAATCCGGGTTTTGACCGAGTTTCTCGGTGAATTCTGCCGAGAAACTCTGTTGTGTGTACAGGGCCTCAGAAGACAGTCAGAGATTAAGGTGTGGGGCATCGGGAGACATTCAGCGATCAGGAAGTAGGACATCAGAAGATAGTCAGATATCAGGGTGTAGGACATCAGATGACAGTCAGAGATCAGAGTGTAGGAATTTAGAAGACATTCAGAGACCAGGGTTTAGGACATCAGAAGACAGTCAGAGATCAGGATATGGGAAATTAGAAGACAGTCAGAGATTAAGGTATGGCGCATCAGGAGACAGTCCAGGATCAGGATGTAGGACATCAGAAGACATTTAGACATTAGGTTGTAGGACATCAGAAGATAGTAAGAAATTAGGGTGTATGACATCAGAAGACATTTAGAGATTAGGGTGTAGGACATCAGAAGACATTTAGAGATTAGGGTGTAGGACATCAGAAGACATTTAGAGATTAGGGTTCAGGACATCAGAAGACATTTAGAGATTAGGGTGCAGGACATCAGAAGACATTTAGAGATTAGGTTGTAGGACATCAGAAGATAGTCAGAGATCAGGGTGTATGACATCAGAAGATAGTAAGAGATTAGGGTGTAGGACATCAGAAGACATTTAGAGATCAGGGTGTAGGACATCAGAAGACATTTAGAGATCAGGTTGTAGGACATCAGAAGATAGTAAGAGATTAGGGTGTATGACATCAGTAAGTAGTAAGAGATTAGGGTGTATGACATCAGAAGACATTTAGAGATTAGGGTGCAGGACATCAGAAGACATTTAGAGATTAGGGTGTAGGACATCAGAAGACAGTCAGAGATCAGAACTGAGGACACCAAGAAAAAATGGCCATAGACCTTAAAGCTGTAAAGTTTGCAGATAACAGCTTTAAAAGCAAGGTTTTTGGAAGTAGAAGCCATGTAGAGCAAGGGTCAATACAGATACTGCCCCAGGAGCCAGAACTAGAACTTAGTGTACTAACCAGCGACATTGTATAGGAGAACAAAGTCTGCTCAGGAGCAAGCACCAACACCGCCAGTCAATTTGGGGACAGAAGATAAAGCAAGTCACAGGTGTAATGGACATAGTAGTGCAAGTGATAAAGCATGGTAGACTATTGAGTAAGCGTCCTGAGATCAAAGACAGTTGGGGGAAACTAAACAGGGTGCTGAAATAGAAGACCGAGAATATCAGGTGCTGGGCGGCAGAGGGCTGTGTATGCTGCATTACTACCATCACTTACACAGTTACTGCAGTTCAGCACCAGGGATGCCTTAGCTCACAGCACCTAAGAGAGCTCCCAGTACAGTCACAGCACCTAAGAGAGCTCCCAGTACAGTCACAGCACCTAAGAGAGCTCCCAGTACAGTCACAGCACCTAAGAGAGCTCCCAGTACAGTCACAGCACCAAAGAGAGCTCCCAGTACAGTCACAGCACCTAAGAGAGCTCCCAGTACAGTCACAGCACCTAAGAGAGCTCCCAGTACAGTCACAGCACCTAAGAGAGCTCCCAGTACAGTCACAGCACCTAAGAGAGCTCCCAGTACAGTCACAGCACCTAAGAGAGCTCCCAGTACAGTCACAGCACCTAAGAGAGCTCCCAATACAGTCACAGCACCTAGGAGAGCTCCCAGTACAGTCACAGCACCAAAGAGAGCTCCCAGTACAGTCACAGCACCAAAGAGAGTTCCCAGTACAGTCACAGCACCAAAGAGAGCTCCCAGTACAGTCACAGCACCTAAGAGAGCTCCCAGTACAGTCACAGCACCAAAGAGAGCTCCCAGTACAGTCACAGCACCAAAGAGAGCTCCCAGTACAGTCACAGCACCTAAGAGAGCTCCCAGTACAGTCACAGCACCAAAGAGAGCTCCCAGTACAGTCACAGCACCTAAGAGAGCTCCCAGTACAGTCAAAGCACCTAAGAGAGCTCCCAGTACAGTCACAGCACCGAAGAGAGCTCCCAGTACAGTCACAGCACCTAAGAGAGCTCCCAGTACAGTCACAGCACCAAAGAGAGCTCCTAGTAGAGTCAAGGCACCAAGGACAGCTGCCAGTACAGACACTGCAGTTCAGAACCAGGGACAGCTCCCTGTACAGTACCTGCATCAGGTATTTCTCCCAGTACAGTTACTATGGATCAGCACCTGGGACAGATCTTAGTACATTTACTGCAAATCAGGACCAGGGACATCTCCCAGTACAGTCACTGTAGTTCAGCACTGGGGAGAGCTTCTAGTACAGTCACTACACCAGGACAATTCCCAGTACAGTCACTGCCATTCAGCACTAGGGACAGCTCCCAGTACAGTTGCTGTGCAGCTATGGACAGCTTCCAGTACAGTCCTTTCAGTTCAGCACCAATGACAGCTCCAAGCACAGTCACTGCAGTCCAGAAGCATTACAGCTCCCAGTACAGTCATTGCAGCCCAGCACTGAGGACGGCTCCCAGTACAGTCATTGCAGCCCAGCACTGAGGAGTCAGCTCCCAGTACAGTCATTGCAGCCCAGCACTGAGGAGTCAGCTCCCAGTACAGTCATTACAGCCCAGCACTGAGGACAGCTCCCAGTACAGTCATTACAGCCCAGCACTGAGGACAGCTCCCAGTACAGTCATTACAGCCCAGCACTGAGGACAGATCCCAGTACAGTCATTACAGCCCAGCACTGAGGACAGCTCCCAGCACAGTCATTGCAGCCCAGCACTGAGGACGGCTCCCAGTACAGTCATTACAGCCCAGCACTGAGGACAGCTCCCCCTACAGTCATTACAGCCCAGCACTGAGGACAGCTCCCAGTACAGTCATTACAGCCCAGGACTGAGGACAGCTCCCCCTACAGTCATTACAGCCCAGTACTGAGGACGGCTCCCAGTACAGTCATTACAGCCCAGTACTAAGGACAGCTCCAAGCACAGTCACTGCAGTCCAGAAGCATTACAGCTCCCAGTACAGTCATTACAGCCCAGCACCATGGACAGCTCCCAGCACAATCACTGCTGTTCAGCACCATGGACAGCTCCCAGTATAATCACTGCTGTTCAGAATCAGCACTAAGGAGAGCTCCCAGTACAGTCACTGCTGTTCAGTAACATCTCCCAGTACAGCCCAGCAGTGAGGACAGCTCCCAGTAAAGTCACTGCAGTTCAGTAACATCTCCCAGTACAGTCACTGCAGTTCAGCACCAGTAACTGTAGCCCAGCACTGAGGAGTCATCTCCCAGTACAGCCATTACATCCCTGCACTGAGGACAGCTCCCAGTACAGTCATTGCATCCCTGCACTGAGGAGTCAGCTCCCAGTACAGTCATTGCATCCCTGCACTGAGGAGTCAGCTCCCAGTACAGTCATTGCAGCCCAGCACTGAGGACAGCTCCCAGTACAGTCATTGCAGCCCAGCACTGAGGACAGCTCCCAGTACAGTCATTACAGCCCAGGACTAAGGACAGCTCCCAGTACAGTCATTACAGCCCAGCGCCATGGACAGCTCCCAGCACAATCACTGCTGTTCAGCACCATGGACAGTTCCCAGTATAATCACTGCTGTTCAGAATCAGCACCAAGGAGAGCTCCCAGTACAGTCACTGCTGTTTCAGCACCATGAACAGTTACCAAATACAGCATAATGGAGAGCTCCTGGTACAATCACTGCAACTCAGCACCAGAGACAGCTCCCAGTACAGTCACTGCAGCCCAGAAGCATTACAGCTCCCAGTACAGCCCAGCAGTGAGGACAGCTCCCAGTAAAGTCACTGCAGTTCAGTAACATCTCCCAGTACAGTCACTGCAGTTCAGCACCAGTAACTGTAGCCCAGCACTGGGGAGAGCTCCTAGTACAGTCACTACACCAGGACAATTCCCAGTACAGTCACTGCCATTCAGCACTAGGGACAGCTCCCAGTACAGTCATTACAGCCCAGCACTGAGGACAGCTCCCAGTACAGTCATTACAGCTCCCAGTACAGTCATTACAGCCCAGCACTGAGGACAGCTCCCAGTACAGTCATTACAGCTCCCAGTACAGTCATTACAGCCCAGCACTGAGGACAGCTCCCAGTACAGTCATTGCAGCCCAGCACTGAGGACAGCTCCCAGTACAGTCATTGCAGCCCAGCACTGAGGACAGCTCCCAGTACAGTCATTGCAGCCCAGCACTGAGGACAGCTCCCAGTACAGTCATTACAGCCCAGCACTGAGGACAGCTCCCAGTACAGTCATTGCAGTCCAGCACTGAGGACGGCTCCCAGTACAGTCCTGCATCATGGACAGCTCCCAGTACAGTCATTACAGCCCAGCACTGAGGACGGCTCCCAGTACAGTCATTGCAGCCCAGTACTGAGGACAGCTCCCAGTACAGTCATTACAGCCCAGCACTGAGGACAGCTCCCAGTACAGTCATTGCAGCCCAGCACTGAGGACAGCTCCCAGTACAGTCATTGCATCCCTGCACTGAGGAGTCAGCTCCCAGTACAGTCATTGCATCCCTGCACTGAGGAGTCAGCTCCCAGTACAGTCATTGCAGCCCAGCACTGAGGACAGCTCCCAGTACAGTCATTGCAGCCCAGCACTGAGGACAGCTCCCAGTACAGTCATTACAGCCCAGGACTAAGGACAGCTCCCAGTACAGTCATTACAGCCCAGCGCCATGGACAGCTCCCAGCACAATCACTGCTGTTCAGCACCATGGACAGTTCCCAGTATAATCACTGCTGTTCAGAATCAGCACCAAGGAGAGCTCCCAGTACAGTCACTGCTGTTTCAGCACCATGAACAGTTACCAAATACAGCATAATGGAGAGCTCCTGGTACAATCACTGCAACTCAGCACCAGAGACAGCTCCCAGTACAGTCACTGCAGCCCAGAAGCATTACAGCTCCCAGTACAGCCCAGCAGTGAGGACAGCTCCCAGTAAAGTCACTGCAGTTCAGTAACATCTCCCAGTACAGTCACTGCAGTTCAGCACCAGTAACTGTAGCCCAGCACTGGGGAGAGCTCCTAGTACAGTCACTACACCAGGACAATTCCCAGTACAGTCACTGCCATTCAGCACTAGGGACAGCTCCCAGTACAGTCATTACAGCCCAGCACTGAGGACAGCTCCCAGTACAGTCATTACAGCTCCCAGTACAGTCATTACAGCCCAGCACTGAGGACAGCTCCCAGTACAGTCATTACAGCTCCCAGTACAGTCATTACAGCCCAGCACTGAGGACAGCTCCCAGTACAGTCATTGCAGCCCAGCACTGAGGACAGCTCCCAGTACAGTCATTGCAGCCCAGCACTGAGGACAGCTCCCAGTACAGTCATTGCAGCCCAGCACTGAGGACAGCTCCCAGTACAGTCATTACAGCCCAGCACTGAGGACAGCTCCCAGTACAGTCATTGCAGTCCAGCACTGAGGACGGCTCCCAGTACAGTCCTGCATCATGGACAGCTCCCAGTACAGTCATTACAGCCCAGCACTGAGGACGGCTCCCAGTACAGTCATTGCAGCCCAGTACTGAGGACAGCTCCCAGTACAGTCATTACAGCCCAGCACTGAGGACAGCTCCCAGTACAGTCATTGCAGCCCAGCACTGAGGACAGCTCCCAGTACAGTCATTGCATCCCTGCACTGAGGAGTCAGCTCCCAGTACAGTCATTGCATCCCTGCACTGAGGAGTCAGCTCCCAGTACAGTCATTGCAGCCCAGCACTGAGGACAGCTCCCAGTACAGTCATTGCAGCCCAGCACTGAGGACAGCTCCCAGTACAGTCATTACAGCCCAGGACTAAGGACAGCTCCCAGTACAGTCATTACAGCCCAGCGCCATGGACAGCTCCCAGCACAATCACTGCTGTTCAGCACCATGGACAGTTCCCAGTATAATCACTGCTGTTCAGAATCAGCACCAAGGAGAGCTCCCAGTACAGTCACTGCTGTTTCAGCACCATGAACAGTTACCAAATACAGCATAATGGAGAGCTCCTGGTACAATCACTGCAACTCAGCACCAGAGACAGCTCCCAGTACAGTCACTGCAGCCCAGAAGCATTACAGCTCCCAGTACAGCCCAGCAGTGAGGACAGCTCCCAGTAAAGTCACTGCAGTTCAGTAACATCTCCCAGTACAGTCACTGCAGTTCAGCACCAGTAACTGTAGCCCAGCACTGGGGAGAGCTCCTAGTACAGTCACTACACCAGGACAATTCCCAGTACAGTCACTGCCATTCAGCACTAGGGACAGCTCCCAGTACAGTCATTACAGCCCAGCACTGAGGACAGCTCCCAGTACAGTCATTACAGCTCCCAGTACAGTCATTACAGCCCAGCACTGAGGACAGCTCCCAGTACAGTCATTACAGCTCCCAGTACAGTCATTACAGCCCAGCACTGAGGACAGCTCCCAGTACAGTCATTACAGCTCCCAGTACAGTCATTACAGCCCAGCACTGAGGACAGCTCCCAGTACAGTCATTGCAGCCCAGTACTGAGGACAGCTCCCAGTACAGTCATTACAGCCCAGCACTGAGGACAGCTCCCAGTACAGTCATTGCAGTCCAGCACTGAGGACGGCTCCCAGTACAGTCCTGCATCATGGACAGCTCCCAGTACAGTCATTACAGCCCAGCACTGAGGACGGCTCCCAGTACAGTCATTGCAGCCCAGTACTGAGGACAGCTCCCAGTACAGTCATTACAGCCCAGCACTGAGGACAGCTCCCAGTACAGTCATTGCAGCCCAGCACTGAGGACAGCTCCCAGTACAGTCATTGCAGCTCAGCACTGAGGACAGCTCCCAGTACAGTCATTACAGCCCAGCACTGAGGACAGCTCCCAGTACAGTCATTACAGCCCAGTACTGAGGACAGCTCCCAGTACAGTTATTACAGCCCAGTACTGAGGACAGCTCCCAGTACAGTCATTGCAGCTCAGCACTGAGGACAGCTCCCAGTACAGTCATTACAGCCCAGCACTGAGGACAGCTCCCAGCGCCCACACAATACCTGACCTGGCTGCCAAGCACACCAAGCCCAGCTCCTGACATTGCAGCAAACGTTTCAGCCTACGCAGCCCATCATCCCCCCCAATGTGCAGCGTGTCTGGAAATACAAAGCGATCAGGAGATGTGCTGGGGGGGGGGCAGAGTGAGCCTTGCAGTGTAATCCCCAGTACAGGAAGGTTATCCAGTGTGGCCCCCAAACCCAGCGAGGGCCACATTCCCAATAACAGAAGGTTAATGGATCATTATCTTCCAGTATCACATAAGAAAGCCAGAAATCAATGTAAATTCACTCTCTGCACCTTTACACTGCCGGTGCATGGTCTATTATCACAGCACTGCCCCCCCCCCCCCCACAGCCCTGGGGAGGTCATCCATAATACTATGTAATCCCACATTGCAATATATTATTATACTCCAGGATTAGCAGTGCATTAAACATTGAAATATACTATTATACCCAATGATGAGCAGTGCATTTTACCTTGCATTATATTATTATACTACTAAATGAGCAGTGCATTATACATTGCAATATATTATTATACTCCAGGATGGCCAGTGCAATCCACAGTCATCTGCATTATTATCACAATGCATCCTTCATAACCCTTCCCAATGCATCGCCAGGTCATTATCTGGACTGGCACACAACCATGACATTGTATTTCAAATAACACAGCTCCACATCCTCTATTCCCTAATGCCAGTTCATCATTTCCCTCCCCCTCCAGAAAAAAACAGTGCGTGATTCCCAGCAACCCCCCACAGTAAGTGGACTCTTCCTTCCTTGAACCAACACCTTGCCAGGGCATTCTATCCAACACTCCACATGCCAAGTGTGATCTTCCCAGCCCATGGGTAGGATCTTCCAGATAATCATTTACATTGTATTTCCCAACACATCATACACACTCCATGCAGATGCATTTCCAGCACCTCAATACCAGCCCCCCTTTTCCTCAAATCACTGTATTCCTCTTATACACAGAATAAACCTGCCAGCATCTCTCCCTGATCCCCTTGTCATTGCATTATATTGTAGCTTTACCAGGATAGAAATCCACATACAGTCCCTGCAATGACATGACTGCACCCAAATATTACCAAATACATCATCTTATAAGAAATGTAACGCACAACTACTTCACCCGACACCTTATTAATAGTACCCGACAATTACTGGATCCCTATTCCCAGCACCCGACAATTACTTCTCCATATCATTGCCCGACCACCCGACAAATATCATATATCGCTGCCCGACAATTACTTCTCCATATCACTGCCCGACCACCCGACAAATATCAAATATCGCTGCCCGACAATTACTTCTCCATATCACTGCCCGACCACCCGACAAATATCATATATCGCTGCCCGACAATTACTTCACCATATCCCTGCCCGACCACCCGACAAATATCATATATCGCTGCCCGACAATTACTTCTCCATATCACTGCCCGACCACCCGACAAATATCATATATCGCTGCCCGACAATTACTTCTCCATATCACTGCCCGACCACCCGACAAATATCAAATATCGCTGCCCGACAATTACTTCTCCATATCATTGCCCGACCACCCGACAAATATCAAATATCGCTGCCCGACAATTACTTCTCCATATCACTGCCCGACCACCCGACAAATATCATATATCGCTGCCCGACAATTACTTCTCCATATCACTGCCCGACCACCCGACAAATATCATATATCGCTGCCCGACAATTACTTCTCCATATCACTGCCCGACCACCCGACAAATATCAAATATCGCTGCCCGACAATTACTTCTCCATATCATTGCCCGACCACCCGACAAATATCAAATATCGCTGCCCGACAATTACTTCTCCATATCACTGCCCGACCACCCGACAAATATCAAATATCGCTGCCCGACAATTACTTCTCCATATCACTGCCCGACCACCCGACAAATATCATATATCGCTGCCCGACAATTACTTCTCCATATCACTGCCCGACCACCCGACAAATATCGCTGCCCGACAATTACTTCTCCATATCACTGCCCGACCACCCGACAATTACTTCTCCATATCATTGCCCGACCACCCGACAAATATCATATATCGCTGCCCGACAATTACTTCTCCATATCACTGCCCGACCACCCGACAAATATCATATACCGCTGCCCGACAATTACTTCTCCATATCATTGCCCGATCACCCGACAAATATCATATACCGCTGCCCGACAATTACTTCTCCATAACACTGCCCGACCACCCGACAAATATCATATATCGCTGCCCGATAATTACTTCTCCATATCATTGCCCGAACACCCGACAATTGCTTCTCCATATCACTGCCCGACCACCCGACAGGGCATTGCAGTTTACTTTTTGAATTCCAACACAATCAGGACATGAATAGGATTTATGTTAATAAAAAATGTATTAACAAAATAAAATAATTAAAATACCCCACATCAAAGGGGGAGTCCTCATGTACCCCACATCACTGGGGGAGTCCTCTCCTGTACCCCACATCAATGGGGAAGGCCTCCCCTGTGCCCACATCAAAGGGGGAGTCCTCTCATGTACCCCACATCAAAGGGGAAGGCATCTCCTGTACCCCACATCAATGGGGAAGGCCTCCCCTGTGCCCACATCAATGGGGAAGGCCTCTCCCGTACCCCACATCAATGGGGAAGGCCTCTCCCGTACCCCACATCAATGGGGAAGGCCTCCCCTGTGCCCACATCAATGGGGAAGGCCTCTCCCGTACCCCACATCAATGGGGAAGGCCTCTCCCGTACCCCACATCAATGGGGAAGGCCTCCCCTGTGCCCACATCAATGGGGAAGGTCTCCCCTGTACCTTAATCAATGGAGAAGCCTCCCCTGTACCCCACATCAAAGGGGGAGGCCTCCCCTGTACCCAACATCAAAGGGGGAGGCCTCCCCTGTACCCAACATCAAAATGGGGAGGCCTCTCCTGTACCCGATGAGAGGGCTACGCCTCCCCTGTATCCCAATCAATGGGGAGGCTTCCTCTGTACCCCAATCAATGGAGGAGGCCTCCCCTGTACCCACATCAATGGAGGAGGCCTCCCCTGTATCCCAATCAATGGGGAGGCTTCCTCTGTACCCCAATCAATGGAGGAGGCCTCCCCTGTATCCCAATCAATGGGGAGGCTTCCTCTGTACCCCAATCAATGGAGGAGGCCTCCCCTGTACCCACATCAGTGGGAGAGGCCTCCCCTGTACCCCATATTACTGGAATAGTCTCTCACTTAAAACTTTGCTTAGCCAGAAAGTTATTGCCCACTTCTTGCCCTATTACTAGAGCCCTCCTTCCACCTGGAAGAGTTGGCCTATTCCCAGTATCTTCTTCCCTTTCAAAACATTCTGCCTATATCAAATCCTCCCAGTACTTCTATTCCCAGTGTGCCTACTTCCTAATAAATACACAAAACCAGTGCCTTCCTATTACCAGTACACCCCCATTACTGGTGCCTTCTTCCCAGTTCCCACAACCCCCATTCCCACTACCTCTATATTTGCCACGCTCCCATTTGCTTCACAGATGTCTCCCCTTACCTATAGACTTGCCCCTTTTCTCTTTTCCCAATACCCGCTTCCCCTATTCTTCAAATGTGCCCCTTACTCCCAAACTCTACCCCCCCTTTTTCTTCAGACTTGCCCACGCCCCCCCCCCCTTCTCCAAACTTTTCCTTCTTACCTCTAGACTTGCCACTGCATCCACCCCCTTACCTCAGACTTAAGCCCCCCAATCTCCAGACTTTCCTTCCCCTTACCTCAAGGCTTGCCCCCATCTTACCTCAAGGCTTGCCCCCATCTTACCTCCAGCCTTTCCCCCCTCCTTTACCCTTCTCCTTTCATCCACCCCCTCCCTTAGCCCATCTTGACTCCTCCCCTCACCCCCTTCTCCTTTCCCCCAGCCTTGCCCCTCCCCTCTTTTACTGCCAGACTTCCTCAGCCATCTAACCCCCAAGACTTACCGTCTGCCCCTTAACCCCCAGACGTTCCCCTCCTCCCTTACTCCCAGTCTCCCCTGCCCCCTTTACCTCCAAACTTGCCCCCTCTTCTCACACTCAGATTTGCCCTCAACTCTTACTCCCAGACTCAACTACCCCTCCTCCTCCCAAACTCCCCTTACCTGCAGACTTACCCCCCTTCTTCCCTCTCCCAGTCCCCCCCTCCTTACCCCCAGACTTGTCCCCTCCCCCCAGCCAACTTGTCCCCTTACTCACCTCCAGACTAGCCCCCTCTCTATACCCCAGACTTGCCCATTCCTCAGCCCCCCCTCCTTCCCCCAGACTTCTAACCCCCTTCCCCTCAGATCTGTCCCCCCTCCCCTAGACTTGCCTCTTCACTCAGCCCCCATTTACTTCCAGACCTGCCCCCTTCCTCAGCCCCTTCCCTTCCCCTCAGACTTGCCCCCTCCCTCAGTCCCCAACTTCCCCCCTTTACCGCCAGACTTGCCCCATCCTCTAGTCCCCCCCCCTCTTCTTCAGACTTGGACCCTCACCCCATCCCCCCAGACTTACCCCCCCCCCTGCCTCCAGTCCCCCCACCCCCAACCTCCAGACTTGCCACCTCCCCCAGTTCCCCCTAACCTCAAGACTTGCCCCTAGTCCCCCCACCCCCTTACCTCAAGACTCGCCCCTTTCCCCCAGTCCCCCCCATACTTCCAGATTTGCCACCTCCCCCTTCCCCACAAAATTGCCCCCCTTCCCCACAAAATTGCCCCCCTTCCCCACAAAATTGCCCCATCCTCTAGTCCCCCCCCCCTCTTCTTCAGACTTGGCCCCTCACCCCATCCCCCCAGGCTTACCCCCTCCCTTGCCTCCAGTCCCCCCAACCCCCTTACCTCCAGACTCGCCAGTTCCCCCTAACCTCAAGACTTGCCCCCAGTCCCCCCACCCCCTTACCTCAAGACTTGCCACCTCCCCCTTAGCCACAAAATTGCCCCCCTTCCCCTTACCTCAAGACTCGCCACCTCCCCCAGTTCCCCCTTACCTCAAGACTTGCCCCCTCCTCCCTTACCTCAAGACTTGCCACCTCCCCCTTAGCCACAAAATTGCCCCCCTTCCCCCTTACCTCCAGACTTGCCCCCCTTTCCCCCCCACCCCCTTACCTCAAGACTTGCCCCCCTTTCCCCCCCACCCCCTTACCTCAAGACTTGCCCCCCTCCCTTACCTCCAGACTTGCCCTCTCCCCCTTAGCCACAAAATTGCCCCCTTCCCCTTACCTCCAGACTTGCCCTCTCCCCCTTAGCCACAAAATTGCCCCCTTCCCCTTACCTCCAGACTTGCCCCCCTCCCCCTTAGCCACAAAATTGCCCCCTCCCTTACCTCCAGACTTGCCCCCCTCCGCCACAAAATTGCCCCCTTCCCCTTACCTCCAGACTTGCCCCCCTCCCCCTTAGCCACAAAATTGCCCCCTCCCTTACCTCCAGACTTGCCCATCTCCCCCTTGGCCACAAAATTGCCCCCCTTCCCCTTACCTCCAGACTTGCCCACCTCCCCCTTGGCCACAAAATTGCCCCCCTTCCCCTTACCTCCAGACTTGCCCCCTCCCCCTTGGCCACAAAATTGCCCCCGTTCCCCCTTACCTCCAGACTTGCCCCCTCCCCCTTGGCCACAAAATTGCCCCCCTTACCTCCAGACTTGCCCCCTCCCCCTTGGCCACAAAATTGCCCCCCTTACCTCCAGACTTGCCCCCTCCCCCTTGGCCACAAAATTGCCCCCCTTCCCCTTACCTCCAGACTTGCCCATCTCCCCCTTAGCCACAAAATTGCCCCCTCCCTTACCTCCAGACTTGCCCCCCTCCGCCACAAAATTGCCCCCTTCCCCTTACCTCCAGACTTGCCCCCCTCCCCCTTAGCCACAAAATTGCCCCCCTTACCTCCAGACTTGCCCCCTCCCCCTTGGCCACAAAATTGCCCCCCTTCCCCTTACCTCCAGACTTGCCCACCTCCCCCTTGGCCACAAAATTGCCCCCCTTCCCCTTACCTCCAGACTTGCCCCCTTCCCCTTGGCCACAAAATTGCCCCCCTTCCCCTTACCTCCAGACTTGCCCCCTTCCCCTTGGCCACAAAATTGCCCCCGTTCCCCTTACCTCCAGACTTGCCCCATCTGCAGGACATGGATGACGGTCTGCCAGGCCCAGACGGAGAGTCTGCAGAGCCGCCGGGGGGGGCCGTAGTGCTGGTAGTGGTGGTGAGTGTTTCCCATCATGGGGGGCCCCCGGCTGCTGAGCCCCTGCACGGCCCCCAGCCCCCCCGCGCTGTAGTCCTGGGCGAACCATCTGAAGCTGAGGATCTGGACGAGGACGGAGGGGACGAGGACGAGGAGAAGGGTCAGGGCGCACGGCACGTAGTCCCTCCGCCGGTAATAGTCCGCCGCCAGCCACAGGTCGGTCCCCACATCCCAGAAGAACACCAGCAGGGCCAATACGATCCACAGGCAGTCCAGCCAGGCCCGCTCCCTAGCCGCCCCCACCACCACCGCCGGGCCCCCGGGGGCCCCTCTCCGGCTCAGCAGGGCGCGCAGGCAGGCGGAGCGGCATCCCCAATAACAGGACGACGTGTGACAGCAATGACAGATATGAATGGAACTGCTCCCCTCCTCCTCCTCCTCCCGCTCCACCCCGGCCCCGGGCTCCCGGAGCTGAGCGAAGCCGGAGCCCAACACACCGTCCGACTTGGCCGCCATCTTCCTTCACCCTCTCTCCGCTCCTCCTGGGGGGGGCCGCCGGCTTCCGGACCGCTGACGTCACTTCCCCAGAGGGAGGGGGTGAGAAAGAGGGGGGGGTTCAAAATCCCCCCCCCCCCCCCCAAACATAACCAATAAATCATCCATCTAGACTGGGGCATAAGAGGTTAATGGTGGGGTTGTATAACAAGGATCAGGTCTAACATTGTGTGTAAGAGGGGGTTCAAAATGGCCTCCTTCCCTGGGATAGGGGTCCCCCCCAAACCTGAACCCCCCCCAACATAGCCAATACATCATCCATCCAGACTGGGGCATAAGAGGTTAATGGTGGGGTTGTATAACAGGGATCAGGTCTAACATTGTGTGTGAGGGGGAGGGGGTTCAAAATGGCCTCCTTCCCTGGGATAGGGGTCCCCCCAAACCTGAACCCTCCCCCCCCCAACATAACCAACACATCATCCACCCAGACTGGGACATAAGAGGTTAATGGTGGGGTTGTATAACAAGGATCAGGTCTAACATTGTGTGTAAGAGGGGGTTCAAAATGGCCTCCTTCCCTGGGATAGGGGTCCCCCCCAAACCTGAACCCCCCCCCCCCCAACATAGCCAATACATCATCCATCCAGACTGGGGCATAAGAGGTTAATGGTGGGGTTGTATGACAGGGATCAGGTCTAACATTGTGTGTAAGAGGGGGTTCAAAATGGCCTCCTTCCCTGGGATAGGGGTCCCCCCCCAAACCTGAACCCCTCCCCCCCCAACATAACCAACACATCATCCACCCAGACTGGGGCATAAGAGGTTAATGGTGGGGTTGTATAACAAGGATCAGGTCTAACATTGTGTGTGAGGGGGAGGGGGTTCAAAATGGCCTCCTTCCCTGGGATAGGGGTCCCCCCCAAACCTGAACCCTCCAGCCCCCCAACATAACCAACACATCATCCATCCAGACTGGGGCATAAGAGGTTAATGGTGGGGTTGTATAACAAGGATCAGGTCTAACATTGTGTGTAAGAGGGGGTTCAAAATGGCCTCCTTCCCTGGGATAGGGGTCCCCCCCAAACCTGAACCCCCCCCCCCCCCCCAACATAACCAACACATCATCCATCCAGACTGGGGCATAAGAGGTTAATGGTGGGATTGTATAACAGGGATCAGGTCTAACATTGTGTGTAAGAGGGGGTTCAAAATGGCCTCCTTCCCTGGGATAGGGGTCCCCCCCAAACCTGAACCCTCCCCCCCCCCAACATAACCAACACATCATCCATCCAGACTGGGGCATAAGAGGTTAATGGTGGGGTTGTATAACAGGGATCAGGTCTAACATTGTGTGTAAGAGGGGGTTCAAAATGGCCTCCTTCCCTGGGATAGGGGTCCCCCCCAAGCCTGAACCCCCCCCAACATAACCAACACATCACCCACCCAGACTGGGGCATAAGAGGTTAATGGTGGGGTTGTATAACAAGGATCAGGTCTAACATTGTGTGTAAGAGGGGGTTCAAAATGGCCTCCTTTCCCTGGGATAGGGGTCCCCCCCAAACCTGAACCCTCCCCCCCCAACATAACCAATACATCATCCATCCAGACTGGGACATAAGAGGTTAATGGTGGGGTTGTATAACAGGGATCAGGTCTAACATTGTGTGTGAGGGGGTTCAAAATGGCCTCCTTCCCTGGGATAGGGGTCCCCCCAAGCCTGAACCCTCCCCCCCAATATAACCAACACATCATTCACCCAGACTGGGACATAAGAGGTTAATGGTGGGGTTGTATAACAGGGATCAGGTCTAACATTGTGTGTGAGGGGGTTCAAAATGGCCTCCTTCCCTGGGATAGGGGTCCCCCCAAGCCTGAACCCTCCCCCCCAATATAACCAACACATCATTCACCCAGACTGGGACATAAGAGGTTAATGGTGGGGTTGTATAACAAGGATCAGGTCTAACATTGTGTGTGAGGGGGAGGGGGTTCAAAATGGCCTCCTTCCCTGGGATAGGGGTCCCCCCCAAACCTGAACCCCCCCAACATAACCAACACATCATCCACCCAGACTGGGGCATAAGAGGTTAATGGTGGGGTTGTATAACAGGGATCAGGTCTAACATTGTGTGTAAGAGGGGGTTCAAAATGGCATCCTTCCCTGGGATAGGGGTCCCCCCCAAACCTGAACCCCCCCAACATAACCAACACATCATCCACCCAGACTGTGACATAAGAGGTTAATGGTGGGGTTGTATAACAGGGATCAGGTTTATCATTGTGTGTAAGAGGGGGTTCAAAATGGCCTCCTTCCCTGGGAGAGGGGCGCCCCCCCAAACCTGATCCCTCCCCCCCCAACATAACCAACACATCATCCACCCAGACTGGGACATAAGAGGTTAATGGTGGGGTTGTGTAACAGGGATCAGGTCTAACATTGTGTGTGAGGGGGTTCAAAATGGCCTCCTTCCCTGGGAGAGGGGTCCCCCCCATACCTGAACCCTCCCCCCCCCCCAACATAGCCAATAAATCATCCACCCAGACTGGGACATAAGGTAAATGGTGGGGCTGTATGACAGGGATCAGGTCTAACATTGTGTGTAAGAGGGGGTTCAAAATGGCCTCCTTCCCAGGAATAGGCGTTCCCCCATACCTAAACCCCCCCCCCCCAACATAACCAATACATCATCCATCCAGACTGGGACATAAGAGGTTAATGGTGGGGTTGTATAACAGGCATCAGGTCTAACATTGTGTGTAAGAGGGGGTTCAAAATGGCCTCCTTCCTTGGGATAGGGGTCCCCCCATACCTGAACCCCCCCCCCCCCAACATAACCAATACATCATCCATCCAGCCTGGGGCATAAGAGGTTAATGGGTTGTATAACAAGGATCAGGTCTATCATTGTGTGTAAGAGGGGGTTCAAAATGGCCTCCTTCCCTGGGAGAGGGGTCCCCCCATACCTGAACCCCCCCCCCCCAACATAGTCAATAAATCATCCACCCAGACTGGGTCATAAGAGGTTAATGGGTTGTATAACAGGGATCAGGTCTAACATTGTGTGTAAGAGGGGGTTCAAAATGGCCTCCTTCCCTGGGATAGGGGTCCCCCCAAACCTAAACCCTCCCCCCCAACATAACCAACACATCATCCACCCAGACTGGGACATAAGAGGTTAATGGTGGGGTTGTATAACAAGGATCAGGTCTAACATTGTGTGTGAGGGGGTTCAAAATGGCCTCCTTCCCTGGGATAGGGGTCCCCCCATACCTGAACCCCCCAACATAGCCAATAAATCATCCATCCAGACTGGGACATAAGGTTAATGGTGGGGTTGTATGACAGGGATCAGGTCTAACATTGTGTGTGAGGGGGGTTCAAAATGGCCTCCTTCCCTGGGATAGGGGTCCCCCCCCCATTAAGGGTTAATGATGGGGCTGTATGATAGGGCTCAGATTCATCATTGTGTGTGAGGGGAAGGGGATTCAAATGGCCTCCCTCCCCAAGAAGAGTCCCCCAACACTGAACCCCAACATAACCAATGCATGATAAATCCAGACTGGGACAGGAGGGGCTAATGATGAGGCTGTATGAAACAATATAGGTTCATAATAATAAGGTGTCAGGGGTAGGGTTGCCACCTCATCCCTTTAAAACAGAACACATATGAATTACACAGGTTCTGTGGCTGATTAAGGTGGTAACTGAACTCAAGTGGAGCCTTATCTAAATTAAATTAGCCTCAGAACATGTGGAATTCATATGTGTTCTGTTTTAAAGGGATGAGGTGGCAACCCTAGTCAGGGGTCAAAATGGCTTCTCTCCCAAAGAAGGTTACCCCATACTGAACCCCAAAATAACCATTAAAGAAATCTAGAATGGGGCATGAAGGGTTAACGTTAGGGCTGTATGAAAGGGTTCAGGTTTATCATTGAATGTGAAGGGAGAGGGGTTCAAAATGGCCTCCCTCCTCGAAAAGCCCAACATAAGCAATACATGATACATCCAGACGGGGACGATGGGGCTGTATGAAAAGGACCAGGTTCATCATTTCGTGTATGAGGGAGGGAGGAGAGGGTTCAAAATGGCCTCCCTTCCTTTGAAAGTTCAACCCTTGAACCGCAACATAGCCAATGCATGATAAATCCAGTCTGGGACATGAAGTGTTAATGATGGGCTGCATGAAAGGGCTCAGGTTGGGCTGTACATGATTGTGCGTGGGGGGTTCCAAATGCCCTCCCTTCCTGGGAAAGGGGCCCACCGACACTGAACCCCAACATAATCAATGCATCACACTTCCAGAGTGGGACAGGAAGATTTAATGATGGGGCTGTATGAAAGGGTTCAGGTTCATTATTATGTGTAAGGGAGAGGAGATTCAAATTTGTCTTTGTTCCTTGGAAAGTGGCTCCCCCCAACACTGAACCCCAAAATATCCAATGCATGGTAAATCCAGACTGGGACATGAGAGGTAAGAAATGGTGCTGTCTCAAAGGGTCCAGATTCATGATTGTGTGTAAGATGGGAAGGGGGTTCAAAATGGCCTCCCTCCTTGGAATTGTCCCCCCCCAAACCCTGAACCCCAACATAAGCAATGCGATATGAATCCAGACTGGGGCATCAGGTGTTAATGAGCGAGTTTTAATAAGGGGATCGGGTTCAGTGATCAGGATATACATGGTTATTTCTGGAATTCAAGATGGCCTTCCTCTCTGAGAAGGGTCCCCCTGAATGTAACCCGTGCATAATAAATCCAGACAGAGACGTGAAGGGTTAATATAGGGCTGTATTAAATAGGTTCAGAATGGACTCTACAAGATTATGTGTAACAGGGGAGGGGGGTTTTAAAATGGCCTCCCTCCCCAAGAATACCACCCTGAGCCCCAACATCATCAATGCAAGAAGATTAATCCAGACTGGGACATGGGGGTGTTAAAAATGGGGGGTGTATTAGAGGGATCGAGTTTGTCATTGTGCGTAATCATCATCATACAAAATGGCCTCCCTTCATAAGACGAGACTCCCTCATACTGAACCCCAACATAACCAATGCAAAATAAACTGAAGAGTTGGGGTGTACATAGTTGCTTGTGTATGGAGGGGTTCAAGATGGCCTCACTCCCAAGTCAGGTCCCCCTGTATGCCAACATTATCAATCCAAAATAAGACCAGATTTGGACAGGAATGACTAAAGCTGGGACTGTATTAAAGGGATCAGGTTGGGGTGTACATGGTTGTTTTTTCTAGGGGGAGGGGGGTCAGAGATGGCCTCCCTCCCTAGGAAGGGTTCCCCCTGTACCCCAACATTACCAATGCAAAATAAATCCAAACTTGGACATGACGAGTTAAAGCTGTGTCTGTATTAATGGGTTGCATGACTGTGCGTAAGGAGAAAGGGGGCTTCAAGATGACCTCTCTTCCTGGGAAGGCCTCCATGAACCTCAACATACCCAATGCAATACAAATTCAAACTGGGACATGAAGGGTCAATGATGGAGCTGAATGAAATGGATCAGGCCGGTGTGTATATGGTTCTGTGTGTGTGGGGGGGGGGGGGTACAAGATGGCCTCCTCCCTGGGAGGCTTTCTCCCCAGTACCCCAACATTATCAATTCAAAATAAATCCGGACTTGGACATGAAGGGTTAAAGATGGGACTGTATTAAAGAAATTAGGTTGGGGTGTACATGGTTGTTTTTGTAGATGGGGTTAAAGATGGCATCCCTCCCTAGGAAGGCCCCCCTTTATATATGATTGTGCGTGTAGAGGGGGAGGTTCAAAATGGCCTTCTTCCCTGAGAATGGGCCTCTCCGAACCCCAACATTATTAATACAATATCAAGTTAGACTGGGAAATGAGGAATTAAAGCTTGATCTGTGCTAAAGGGTTCAGTTTGTAGTGTACATGCTTGTGTGTATGCAAAGATGGTCAAAATGGCCTCCGTCCCTTAAAAGGGGCCCCAATACTCAACCCCAAAATAACCAATGAAATCTAAATCTAGATTGGAACATGAATGTTTAAAGATGGGACTGTTTTAAAGGGTTCAGGTTGGGGTGTATATGATTGTGTGTGTAGAGGGGGAGGTTCATAATGGCCTTCCTCCTTGGGAAAGGCTCCCGCGAACCCCAATATTATTAATACAATATAAATTTAGACTGGGAAATTAAGGGTTAAAGCTAGGGCTTTGTTTAAGGGTTCAGGTTGGTGTGTACATGCAGGGCAGCCATCACAAATTTTGGGGCGCCTTGCACAGCTTTAGGCAGGGCCCCCCTGGAGCAGAGAACCGGGGGGGGGGGGTTGTAATCTCTTCTTTCCTGATGCAAGATAATAATAAAATAAGCAGGGGGGGGTGGCCCTGGGGACCATCAGGCTCCTTACTTGTGTAATGCAAAAAAAAATGGAAGGGGGGCCAGCCCGGCCTGTAAGGGGCCCTGGGGACCATCAGGCCCCTTACAAGTGTAATGCAAAAAAAATTAGAAAAAAAAAATGGGAGGGGGGCCAGCCAGGCCTGTAAAGGGGCCTGGGGCCATCGGGCCCCTTATAGGTGTAATGCAAAAAAAAAAAAAAACTGGGAGGGGGGCCAGCCGGGCCTGTAAGGGGCCCTGGGGACCATCAGGCCCCTTACAAGTGTAATGCAAAAAAAAATTAGAAAAAAAAATGGGAGGGGGGCCAGCCGGGCCTGTAAGGGGCCCTGGGGACCATCTGGCCCCTTACAGGTGTAATGCAAAAAAAAAAAACTGGGAGGGGGCCAGCCAGCCTGTAAGGGGCCCTGGGGACCATCGGGCCCCTGGGGACCATCGGGCCCCTTACACGTGTAATGCGAGAAAAAAATGAGAGGGGGGCCAGCCCGGCCTGTAAGGGGCCCTGGGGACCATCGGGCCCCTTACAGGTGTAATGCAAAAAAATAAAAATAATAAAAAAAAACGGGAGGGGGGATATTTAGAGTTACAGAGAAGGTCTAGTGCTAGAATTATTGCTCTCACTCTAATGATCGTGGCGTATGTAACCTGTGTGTACCTGGATTTGATACTATCCAGTGCCTCACCAGCCACTGACCACACAACATTTCCCTGCTCCAGAGGGAGGTGCCTTCTGTAGAGGAAAGGCAATTTGGTGGAATAGAAGATTGTGTCCAACTCATGTTTCCCCGGCCATGGGTTACTTAACCACTTGAGCCCCGGAGGATTTGGCTGGCCAATGACCGGGCCATTTTTTGCGATTCGGCACTGTGTCGCTCTTACTGACAATTGCGTGGTCGTGCAACGTGGCACCCAAACAAAATTGACATCCTTTTTTCCCCACAAATAGAGCGTTCTTTTGGCGCTATTTGATCACCTCTGCGGTTTTTATTTTTTGCGCTATAAACAAAAAAAAGAGCAATTTTGAAAAAAAAGCTATATTTTTGACTTTTTGCTATAATAAATATCCCCCAAAAATGTATAAAAAAAAACATTTTTTTTTCCTCAGTTTCTACATATTTTTGGTAAAAAAAAACGCAATAAGCGTATATTGATTGGATTGCACAAAAGTTATACAGCTAGATTCAGGTACGGCGGCGCTTCTTTAGGTCGGCGTAGCGCATCCCCTTTGCACTACGCCGACGTAAGATAGTGAGGTTCACTGTATTCACAAAGCACTTGCCTCCTAAGTTACGTCGGCGTAGCGCAAATGGCCCGGCGTAACCCCGCCTAATTCAAAATAGGCAGGTAGGGGGCGTGTTGTATGGTAATGAATTCATGTAAATGAAGCGCCGATCGTACGGCGCATGCGCGCGCATGCTCGGTATCACGTCGCAAATACTCAATGCTTTCGACGTGAACGTAACTTACGCCCAGCCCCATTCACAGACGACTTACGCAAACGACGTAAAACGTTGAATATTCTACGCTGATCCGACGTCCATACTTAACATTGGCTGCACCATCTTTTTGGTGGTTTATCTTTACGCCTGAAAACGCCTTACGTAAACGGCGTATCTTACATGCGACGGGCATGCGTACGTTCGTGAATAGGCGTATCTTTATCATTTGCATATTCTCGGCGTAAATCGACGTACACGCCCCTAGCGGCCAGCGTAAATATGCAGCTAAGATACGAGGAGACTTACGCCGGTCGTATCTTAGCAACAGATAAGCGTATCTCAGATTGAGAATACGCTTATAGATATGACGGCGCCGCATTCGGACTTACGACGGCGTATCTACTAATTTTTTTTTTACTAGTAATGATTCTTTGTCGTGGCTGCAACATTATGGCGGACACATCGGACACTTTTGACTCTACTTTGGGACCATTGTCATTTATACAGCGATCAGTGCTATAAAATGCACGGATTACTGTGTAAATGACACTGGCAGGTAAGGGGTTAACCACTAGGGGGCGAGGAAGGGGTTAAGTGTGTCCTGGGGAGTGATTCTAACTGTGTGGGGGCTGGGCTACCAGTGACAAGACACTGATCGCTGCTCCTGATGATATGGAGCAGTAGATCACTGTCCTGTCACAAGGCAGAACAGGGAAATGCCTTGTTTACACAGGCATCCCCCGTTCTGCAGCTCCGTTAACCACTAGGGGGCGAGGAAGGGGCTAAGTGTGTCCTAGGGAGTGATTCTAACTGTGGTGGGCTGGGCTACAAGTCAACTACCCTCAAATTTCCTCTCTGAGCACAAATCTTCCCCCTCCCCCACTCCAAATCCATCCTTCCAGCACAATCTCCCTTCCACTTATCCTCCATCCTAGCATACATTTCCCCTCCTAGCACAAATAATGCCCCCAAATACCCCTACTAGCACAAATCTCCCTCGCCCACTAATTTCCCCTCCTAGCACAAATCCCCCCTCTCCCCTACCATATTACCGTTTTTAATAGCACAACTTCCCCCCAAACTCTCCTAGTACAAATCCTCTTCCCCATCTCTCCTCTCAACACAAACCACCACTCCTAGCACTCCTACTGCTCCTTTTCCCTCCTAGAACAATTCTTACCTTCTGCTTCCCCCAAATTCCCCCTCTCAACACAAATCCCTCCCCCCCCCAAAAAAAATTCCTTGTGGTATCCCACTACCACACATGATACCAGATTTCCCAGAGAAAGCTTCCCCTCCTGCCCACCCCTTGTCCCGTCCCTTGGTTCAGGATCCGCCCACATGCCTGGACTGGCACCCGGCTCGGCCTCTCAGTGAGCCGATGAGAGGTTGAGCCAGCCATTCCCACCCCTTCCACAGAGCAGTTCTCCAGTGAGCAAGGGGGGGAGCAGAGCAGTCAGCGGTGACTGATAGTCGCCAGCTCTCTGAACATGGAGCAGAACTGAGCGATCAGTGGTGTTTGATCGCTCGTTTCTTAGTTTTAGAGCCTTTCGGGGACAGATGCAGAATCGCACCAATGCTGCATCCACCTAGGTAAGTATTGGACCGATGCTGCATCCACCTAGGTAAGTATTGGATCGATGCTGCATCCACCTAGGTAAGTATCGGACCATTGCTGCATCCACCTAGGTAAGTATCGGACTGATGCTGCATCCACCTAGGTAAGTATCAGACCGATGCTGCATCCACCTCGGGAAATTATCGGACCATTGCTGCATCCACCTAGGTAAGTATCGGACCGATGCTGCATCCACCTAGGTAAGTATCGGACCGATGCTGCATCCACCTAGGTAAGAATTGGAACAACACTGCATCCACATAGGTAAGTATCGGACCGATGCTGCATCCACCTAGGTAAGTATCGGACCGATGCTGCATCCACCTAGGTAAGTATCGGACCGATGCTGCATCCACCTAGGTAAGTATCGGACCGATGCTGCATCCACCTAGGTAAGAATTGGACCGATGCTGCATCCACCTAGGTAAGAATTGGAACAACACTGCATCCACATAGGTAAGTATCGGACCGATGCTGCATCCACCTAGGTAAGTATCGGACCGATGCTGCATCCACCTAGGTAAGTATCGGACCGATGCTGCATCCACCTAGGTAAGTATCGGACCGATGCTGCATCCACCTAGGTAAGTATCGGACCAATGCTGCATCCACCTAGGTAGGTATCGGACCGATGCTGCATCCACCTAGGTAAGTATCAGACCAATGCTGCATCCACCTAGGAAAGTAACGGACCAGTGCTGCATCCACCTAGGAAAGTATCGGATCAATGCTGCATCCACCTAGGTAAGTATCAGACCGATGCTGCATCCACCTAGGTAAGTATCGGACCGATGCTGCATCCACCTAGGTAAGTATCGGACCGATGCTGCATCCACCTAGGTAAGTATCGGATCAATGCTGCATCCACCTAGGTAAGTATCGGACCGATGCTGCATCCACCTAGGTAAGTATCGGACCGATGCTGCATCCACCTAGGTAAGTATCGGACCGATGCTGCATCCACCTAGGTAAGTATCGGACCGATGCTGCATCCACCTAGGTAAGTATCGGATCAATGCTGCATCCACCTAGGTAAGAATTGGAACAACACTGCATCCACCTAGGTAAGTATCGGACCGATGCTGCATCCACCTAGGTAAGTATCGGACCGATGCTGCATCCACCTAGGTAAGTATCGGACCGATGCTGCATCCACCTAGGTAAGTATCGGACCGATGCTGCATCCACCTAGGTAAGTATCGGACCAATGCTGCATCCACCTAGGTAGGTATCGGACCGATGCTGCATCCACCTAGGTAAGTATCAGACCAATGCTGCATCCACCTAGGAAAGTAACGGACCAGTGCTGCATCCACCTAGGAAAGTATCGGATCAATGCTGCATCCACCTAGGTAAGTATCAGACCGATGCTGCATCCACCTAGGTAAGTATTGGACCGATGCTGCATCCACCTAGGTAAGTATCGGACTGATGCTGCATCCACCTAGGTAAGTATCGGACCGATGCTGCATCCACCTAGGTAAGTATCGGATCAATGCTGCATCCACCTAGGTAAGAATTGGAACAACGCTGCATCCACCTAGGTAGGAATCGGACCGATGCTGCATCCACCTAGGTAAGTATCAGACCGATGCTGCATCCACCTAGGAAAGTATCGGACCAATGCTGCATCCACCTAGGTAAGTATCGGACCAATGGTGCATCCACCTAGGTAAGAATTGGAACGACGCTGCATCCACATAGGTAAGTATCGGACCAATGCTGCATCCACCTAGGTAAGTATCGGACCAATGGTGCATCCACCTAGGTAAGAATTGGAACGACGCTGCATCCACATAGGTAAGTATCGGACCAATGCTGCATCCACCTAGGTAAGTATCGGACCGATGCTGCATCCACCTAGGTAAGTATCGGACCGATGCTGCATCCACCTAGGTAAGAATTGGAACAACACTGCATCCACATAGGTAAGTATCGGACCGATGCTGCATCCACCTAGGTAAGTATCGGACCGATGCTGCATCCACCTAGGTAAGTATCGGACCGATGCTGCATCCACCTAGGTAAGTATCGGACCGATGCTGCATCCACCTAGGTAAGAATTGGAACAACACTGCATCCACATAGGTAAGTATCGGACCGATGCTGCATCCACCTAGGTAAGTATCGGACCGATGCTGCATCCACCTAGGTAAGTATCGGACCGATGCTGCATCCACCTAGGTAAGTATCGGACCGATGCTGCATCCACCTAGGTAAGTATCGGACCAATGCTGCATCCACCTAGGTAGGTATCGGACCGATGCTGCATCCACCTAGGTAAGTATCAGACCAATGCTGCATCCACCTAGGAAAGTAACGGACCAGTGCTGCATCCACCTAGGAAAGTATCGGATCAATGCTGCATCCACCTAGGTAAGTATCAGACCGATGCTGCATCCACCTAGGTAAGTATCGGACCGATGCTGCATCCACCTAGGTAAGTATCGGACCGATGCTGCATCCACCTAGGTAAGTATCGGATCAATGCTGCATCCACCTAGGTAAGTATCGGACCGATGCTGCATCCACCTAGGTAAGTATCGGACCGATGCTGCATCCACCTAGGTAAGTATCGGACCGATGCTGCATCCACCTAGGTAAGTATCGGACCGATGCTGCATCCACCTAGGTAAGTATCGGATCAATGCTGCATCCACCTAGGTAAGAATTGGAACAACACTGCATCCACCTAGGTAAGTATCGGACCGATGCTGCATCCACCTAGGTAAGTATCGGACCGATGCTGCATCCACCTAGGTAAGTATCGGACCGATGCTGCATCCACCTAGGTAAGTATCGGACCGATGCTGCATCCACCTAGGTAAGTATCGGACCAATGCTGCATCCACCTAGGTAGGTATCGGACCGATGCTGCATCCACCTAGGTAAGTATCAGACCAATGCTGCATCCACCTAGGAAAGTAACGGACCAGTGCTGCATCCACCTAGGAAAGTATCGGATCAATGCTGCATCCACCTAGGTAAGTATCAGACCGATGCTGCATCCACCTAGGTAAGTATTGGACCGATGCTGCATCCACCTAGGTAAGTATCGGACTGATGCTGCATCCACCTAGGTAAGTATCGGACCGATGCTGCATCCACCTAGGTAAGTATCGGATCAATGCTGCATCCACCTAGGTAAGAATTGGAACAACGCTGCATCCACCTAGGTAGGAATCGGACCGATGCTGCATCCACCTAGGTAAGTATCAGACCGATGCTGCATCCACCTAGGAAAGTATCGGACCAATGCTGCATCCACCTAGGTAAGTATCGGACCAATGGTGCATCCACCTAGGTAAGAATTAGAACGACGCTGCATCCACATAGGTAAGTATCGGACCAATGCTGCATCCACCTAGGTAAGTATCGGACCAATGGTGCATCCACCTAGGTAAGAATTGGAACGACGCTGCATCCACATAGGTAAGTATCGGACCAATGCTGCATCCACCTAGGTAAGTATCAGACCGATGCTGCATCCACCTAGGAAAGTATCGGACCAATGCTGCATCCACCTAGGTAAGTATCGGACCAATGGTGCATCCACCTAGGTAAGAATTGGAACGACGCTGCATCCACATAGGTAAGTATCGGACCGATGCTGCATCCACCTAGGAAAGTATCGGACCAATGCTGCATCCACCTAGGTAAGGATTGGAACGACGCTGCATCCACCTAGGTAAGTATCGGACCAATGCTGCATCCACCTAGGTAAGTATCGGACCTATGCTGCATCCACCTAGGTAAGTATGAGTCAAAAAAAATCCCATACTTTTCTTTTAATTTCATGCAACACTGTTGCAATTTTTTCTTGTTTGTGCTAACATTTAATGTGTGTTTTTTAAACACAATATTGGTGTATATGAGAGTAAGGAGAGTTTTCAGACAGTGCAGCAGATGGTTTAATTGATCACTTTAGCACTTGTATTCTGTGTTTCTTCGGTGCAGCTGTCTAGCTATACATTTATTTATTCATACAGATTTGTGTACTTATTTATTTATTTAGTTATTGTTCACAGTTGGGCACTTAGCGCAGTTTCACATCGGGGATGCCCCAAAAAATATGAAAAAGTCTGGCACTTGTGTCCACAACAGATGATTACCCCTCGGGGGATTAACCTAGATAGATTTCCTCTGTATCTACCTGATATGCTAAGAGCTAAGGTCCAAACCAAAATAACCACGCTTACTTTTAAATGTTCCTGTGGACTACAGTGCAGACAACTAGGAATGAGATGAGGTCCTCCAAGAAACAATATTTCCTACTATAATCCTATCTTGTGGATCCCGCTGACATCTCGTCGTAAATTCAGCGTAACTTCAACTTGTAATTTAATGTCTATAAAATGGTATATTCCAGTTTACCTGCATGTTAGGTCTAGTTGGTTTAGTCCTCAGATAGACCCCCCCCCCTTCTTCTTCTTCACGCTCCCTAGGTAAGTTACCAGCCTTCATGGTGGGCACAAGGTTTAGAACAAGGGTCCTCAAACTTTTTAAACAGGGGGCCAGTTCACAGTCCCTCAGACTGTTGGGGGGCCGGACTATAGTTTAAAAAAATATGAACAAATTCCTATGCACACATCTTATTTGTAGTGCAAAAAAAACAGGAAAAAACAATTTAATATTTAAAATTTTAATCAACATAAACTTATTAGTATTTCACAGACTCCCCTCATCACAGATCCCCTCCCCATCACAGATACCCCTCCACATCACAGAACCCCCTCATCACAGATCCCCCCCATCAAAAAGCCCCCATATCAGGTCATCCATCACAAAGTCCCCCATAAAAGATCCCACATCACAGACCCCCCATCACAAAGCCCCCCCGTAACAGACACCACCATCACAGAGCCCCCCCCCCCCCCCCATAACAGGTCCCCCATAACAGACTCCCCCCATCACAGATCCCCCTATAAGATTCCCCCCATAACAGACTCCCCCATCACAGTCTTCGCCCCATCACAGTCTCCCTCCAATCACAGATCCCCCATAACAGACTCCCCCATCACAGACTACTCCCATCACAGATCCCCCCATAACAGACTCCCCCATCACAGACTCCCCCCATAACAGATCCCCCCATCACAGACTCCCCCACAGACTTCACAATCACAGACTCCCCCATCACAGACTCCCCCCATCACAGACTCCCCCATCACAGATCCCCCCATCACAGACTTCCTCATAACAGATCCCCCATCACAAACTCCCTCATAACATAACAGACTCCCCCATAACAGACTCCCCCATCACAGATCCCCCCATAACAGACTCCCCCATAACAGACTCCCCCATAACAGACTCACCCATCACAGACTCACCCATCACAGACTCCCCCATAACAGATCCCCTCCATTGATGTTACACTTCTATAATATCACAGCACCCCTCCCCGCTGCTACCTTAATCACACAAGACGTGAAGTAGGTCGCGACAAAGAGCGGGACTTTGCAAGTGAAAGGCAAGTGATTGATTGCTGGGAACGTCCCTCTGCCTAGTAACCAATCACCCGCTTCTTTACTCAAAAGGTTCCGCCCTTTGTCCGGACCTGTCATGTTTCTCTTCTTGTGTGATAAAGGTAGCAAAGGGGAGGGGGATTGCTGCAATGTTAAAGGGGCAGTCCGCGGGCTGGGTAAATCACGCTGGCGGGCCGGATGCGGCCCACGGGGCCGTAGTTTCAGGACCCCTGGTTTAGAAGATTATTGTCTAGTCTTTACGCTTGAAATGGCTGGTGAACGTCCCATGTACTGCATTTTACCAAAGTATAGCTTGTTGTTTCCTAGAACTGCTCTTATTCACAAGGCTGCCCATGATAGATAGGTGAAATCTGTTTACAGTTCAAAAAAAAGATTAGAAGCGTATTGTATGTAAGCGCTGAACTTATTGATTGTACAAGGATAGGTAATCGAATATATTTTTTAGTTTTATCCTTAAGAATTGCAGCCATTTCCTCATGGATCAATTAACTATGATATCTTCTGCTTCACTTGTGAGATTGAAGGGATGGAGGACCGCCATGCCTTTGATGGGGGTTTGTTTTGCCACAGAGAACAGAAACATCAGAAGAAGAAATTGTGAGTTTGTACGTTCTGATGGTTGTAGGCTCAACCGTGATTCATTAGGTGATTTTCGTATACCCTTGCCCATCATTGTGTACTCTAATTGGTACAAACCAGTCCAGAACCTCTTGGTTGTAAGGCATTCCCGTTATATATTCAGGAGAGTGCCCAGTGGCTGGCATCCCTGGAAGCACTTATCAGCGGCATTGGGTACAATAATTTCTAGGTGTTGCGGGAACATGTACCATGCCATAAGCAATTTGTACATACTGGCACATTAATGCTGCGTACACACGATCGGACATTCCGACAATAAAACCATGGATAGTTTTCCAACAAATGTTGGCTCAAACTTGTCTTGCATACACGCGGTCACACAAATGTTGTCGGAAATTGCTAACGTCAAGAACGCGGTAAAGTACAGCCCGTATGACGGCACAATAAAACGGAAGTTCCATACCAAGTGCGCCACTATTTGGGCTCCTTCTGCTAATCTCGTGTTAGTAGAAGTTTGGTGAGAGACGATTCACGTTTTTCAGCTTTGTGCTTTTCAGTCCGTTACAGCGTGATGAATGTGCTATCTCCATTACAAACGCTAGTTTTACCAGACCAAACGTGTTCCGTCTCGTACTTGATTCAGAGCATGCGTGGAATTTTGTGCATTGGAATTGTCTACACAAGCTCAAAATTTACGAGAACAGATTTTGTTGTCGGAAAATTTGAGAGCCAGCTCTCAAATTTTTGTTGTCGGAAATTCCGACAGAAAATGTCCAAAGGAGCCCGGAATTTTCGACAAAAAGCTCCTACGGAATTCCATCAGAGGAAAAGAGAACATGTTCTCTATGTAATCTCCGATGGAATTGATCGGAATTTCCGATGGAATTTCTCTGATGGGGCATACACATGGTCGGAATTTCCGATAGAAAAAAAGTCTGTCTGACTTAGAGGGATAAAGCTGAGGTGTAAATTATGTAAGCATGTGGCCTTCAGTTTGGGACTTAAAGGGTTCATTATGGGATGTTTTATGCCATTGATATTGAAGAACAGTGGGAAAAGCCAACAGGGGAACATACTTTGGATGAAAAAAGCTTGAAGTTATGAAATGCTTCATGAAATGACATGGAATTCATGCCCAATTATTTCCATGTTGTTCCCACATTTAATGCCCACAGTATTGATTAACTCCATATTACTCCACAGGGACACTAACCTACTGCCATGAACCTAAATCTCCTGGAAGGCAAAACCATATGCTGTGTACACTGGCCTATCACCAGGTACACTATGCTCCTCACAGGTGGAGCTATGTGCTGTTTTCTCTGGTCTATCACTATGTACCTTATGCTCCTGACAGGGGAAGCTACATGCTGTGTACTCTCTGGCCTATCAACAGGTACACCATGCTCCTGACCACCAGAGCTACGTGCTGTGTACACTGATTTATTATCATGTACCTTATGCTCCTTAGAGGTGGAGCCATGTGCTGTGTACTCCGGCTTGTCACCATGTACCATATGCTCCTTAGAGGTGGAGCATGTTCTGTGTACTCTGGCTTGTCACCATGTACCTTATGCCCCTTAGAGGTAGAGCCATGTGCTGTGTACTCTGGCCTGTCACCGTGTACCTTAAGCACCTTAGAGGTGGAACCATGTGCTGGGTACTCTGGCCTATCACTGTGTACCTTATGCTCCTTAGAGGTGGAGCCATGTTCTGTGTACTCTGGCCTATCACCAGGTACACCATGCTCCTTAGAGGTGGAACCATGTGCTGTGTACTCTGGCCTTTCACCATGTACCTTCTGCTCCTTAGAGGTGGAGCCATGTGCTGCATACTCTGGCCTGTCACTGTGTACCTTATGCTCCTTAGAGGTGGAACCATGTGCTGTGTACTCTAGCCTAACACCATGTACCCTATGCTCCTGACAGGTGGAGCTATGTGCTGTGTTCTCTGGCCTATCACCATGTACCCTATGCTCCTGACAGGTGGAGCTATGTGCTGTGTACTCTGGCCTATCACCATGTACCCTATACTCCTGACAGGTGGAGCTATGTGCTGTGTACTCTGGCCTATCACCATGTACCCTATGCTCCTGACAGGTGGAGCTATGTGCTGTGTACTCTGGCCTATCACCATGTACCCTATGCTCCTGACAGGCGGAGCTATGTGCTGTGTAATCTGGCCTATCCTGCCAGTTAAATCCTTTCTTCAACGACGAACATACTTGTAGTGAATTTCCTCAGTTTGGCACTTTTGTAGTGTCAGGGCTGGGCTCAGCCCTTCCTTTTCTGAGCTGGCCGCTCAGCTGTCGGCTAATTGCCAGCTCCTATCTCTCCACAGTGACTCTCCTGTTGATGATATCCTGCTCGTCAGTCCTGCCTACTTAAGCCGTCCAGCTCAGTTGCTCTCTGCCTTTGCCTTGGTCAACATCACAGATACTTTCTCCTGTGTTCCTGTTGAAGACTTGCTTGGCTGATGTTCCTTCTGGCTCCAGATCCTGCTTGCTGTTCTACTACATTTATCTCTGGCTCTATGACATTTGGCTTGGCTGACTATCCCATTCGTTCCCGAACTCTGGTGTAAGGGCTTACCTTGGCTGGAGTCCATATTGCAGAGTTGTATGCGCACCCTTACAAATACACACAGCCCACGGTAACAAAGTAAGAAGCTACCTGGGCTGTGAGTCTGTGCACGGGGGCTTGACAGGGATTTGCCAAAGGATGGTCAAAGTTAAGCCGTGGTCAGGGATTCCAAAATTCAGGAGACACGATAAACATAGCCAGGGTCAGAAGCCGGAGTCAGTCTTGTAGCTGAAACAGAGCACAGGTACACAGGCACCTTTGGCAAAGACAGGACAATCACAATGAACTGACAAATCCCTCAGAGTGAGGCAGTGTTTTATACCCTAGTTGATTAGGTAACCTGCCTCAGCTGGACCAGGAGAGACAGGTGCAGATTGCAAGGTGATCAGCACATCATTCAGAACCACTTTAGCTGGAAAGCAAGCAGAAACCCAAACTGAGGAGTGGCTCAGAGGTAAAGAACCGAAGCAGCAACAGAGAGGTCCCAGGTTCAATACCACCCCGAGCCACTTGGGGCACAACCACGCCTCGCCGTCTGCTTGGCACGGTAGGGACCATGACATCTGGCTATGTTTTGACTGCGTTTACTCTGTTTATCTTTTTATTATTATTATTATTATTAAACAAGTGTGATTTAACTGTACTTCTGTCTCGGTCTGATTCATGGTTTCTGACATGTAACTACTGTGCCGCATTATGTGACACAGACTTTGACAAAGCAATTAGACCACTAACCAATACTACCAATAAAAATGTACACCTCTACATTTCTCCATCTTTTCTCCCAGTGGTGGGTGGTCTTGGATGATGCAATTAGTGGCGCTGCTGTGATGACCTTAGCTCTCTGCATTATAACATTGTGAACTAAACAAATGTAGCGTCCCTCGGGGGTGGGCCCATGATGACCTGAAACTCACAGTGTCTCCCTAGACCAGTGTTTCTCAATTCCAGTCCTCAGGCCCCCCCAACAGGTCAGGTTTTCAGGATTTCCATTATGTTGCACAGGTGATTTGATGAGTTTCACTGCCTTAGTAATCAACACAGCCTTTTCATCTGAGGGAAATCCTGAAAACCTGACCTGTTGGGGGGGCCTGAGGACTGGAATTGAGAAACACTGCCCTAGACTGAGTACGTCTTGTGGTGAAAAAAGTAGCACGGCACAGGGCAGCTTTGGATTGAAGGTGAATATTGCAGTTTTATTTTTAACATCAGCTGGGGGCCATTCATTGTTTTTAAACATTTGGCTGAAGTTGGGCTTTAAATATATCATAGGTCTGATCGTTTCATGTGACCCTTACTGGAAGCTTCCGTGCCTTTTATAGATGCTCAGAGAAGTTCCTAGAAAAAAAAAAAAAAAAAGCAAACGTGATTCAGAATCTCAGCTGAAAATTTTATTACGTGAAGCGTAGAGAGGAATCTGCTCTCGTCCGGAGTCTCTTAACGAATCAGCATTTTCTGCAGATTCATGTTTCCTTTGAAGTGAGGTTTCATGGCAGACGTCACCGCCGGGGTCCCTTGAGGAGGGGGAGGAGACTCCTCATTATAATCCCTCTCGCTCCTAGATCATGCTCGGGAAATCGGATAACAAGCAGGCAGGCCATCCTGATGCCCGTGCAGGCGTGCGACCCTTCCTGTGCCGGCTGTGCCGGGGCTGCCCGTTCCTGTCGTCAAGGGCCGACGACTTACTGACGTCTATTTAATTAACCGTCAGGAAAGCAATTAACTTGGCCCGGCTATTATTAACGTTTAGTTCTTGTCCTGAAATATTAACCGTAGTGAGTGGTTATTTCTTTCATGTTGTGCATGGGCTGTGCTAGGGCTTGTACACGGGTGCCGAGACAAATCGGTGGCGGCCACTTGCCACCTGCAATCAGACGGCAGGTTCAGTCTCCAGGGAGCAATAGATCTTCTGTTGCACCTGGTAGATCGCCCTCCCTGCGGATTGCATAGCGGCCTTTTACTCAACATGGCACAAGAATATGATAATTAGTGAGTTTTGTGTTTTGCCTGCGGTTGTCCTTGATACAGCTTCAGGCGTGGGCCCCCTGGAGCAGAGAACCGGGGGAGATGCTGCTGCCTCAATTTGAGAAGCGGGTGGGGCTGCCGCGAATTGAGAAGCGAGGGGGGTGCCGCCACGAATTGAGAAGCGAGGGGGGTGTCGCCACGAATTGAGAAGCGGGGGGGTGCCGCCGCTAATTGTGAAGCGGGGGGTTCCACAAATTAGGGGGTTTCCCTGGACCCCTTAAAAAAAAAAAAGAAATAAAAAAAAATATATATATATATATATATATATATATAAAAAAATTATAAAAAAAAGGGGGGGTAGCAATCCGGGGCCCTGAGGACCCTTTGGGCCCTTTAAAATAAAAAAATAAATAATAAAAAAATATATAAAGAAACATTTGGGGGGTTGCCATCCAGGGCCCTGGGGACTTCCGGGGGGCTGGGGACCTCTGGGCCCTTTAATAAAGAGAAAAAATAGAAAGAAAAAAAATAAATATATATATATATATATATATATATATAAAATATATATTTATTTTTTATAAAAAAAAAGGGGGGTTACCATCCGGGGCCCTGGGGACCTCCGAGCCCTTGGGGACCTCTGGGCCCTTTAATAAAAAAATAAAAAAATAAAAAATTATAAAAAAAGGGCGGTTGCCATCCGCGGCCCTGAGGACCCTTTGGGCCCTTTAATAAAAAAATAAATATTAAAAAAATATATAAAAAATATTTTTTTTTATAAAAAAAAGGGGGGTTGCCATCCAGGGCCCTGGGGACTTCCGGGGCCCTGGGGACCTATGGGCCCTTTAATAAAAAAATAAAATAAAATAAATATATAATAATTTTTTTTTTTATAAAATACAAATAAAAAAAAGGGGGGTTGCCATCCGGGGCTCTGGGGACCTCCGAGCCCCTGGGGACCTCTGGGCCCTTTAATAAAGAGAAATATATATATATATATATATATATATATAAAAAAATTTTTTTATAAAAAAAGGGGGGTTGCCATCCAGGGCCCTGGGGACCTCCGAGCCCTTGGGGACCTCTGGGCCCTTTAATAAAAAAAATACAAATAAAAAAATATATAAAAAAATAAAAAAAGGGGGGGGCCCCTTACAGGTGTACTGCCTGTACCCCCCTGATGGCGGCCCTGGTCCTTTAGGCTCTTTCACACCAATGCGTTTTTTTCATGCTTTTTCCAGAAACGCAGGACATTTTTTTTAAACATGAGTTCCTATGAAACACGTTCACATCTATGCATTTTTTGTGCCTCTGCGTTTTTAGAAAGAGTCAGGGACTTCTTTTCTTCCACAGCATTTTGCATTTTGCATGTCATAGACTTTAATGGACACACATCCAAATCGCAAGTACAGTGTTTTTACAGCAATTTTACTGCAAATTTTCAGCTACTTGTGTGTTTTTTTTTATATTCTATGTATATAGCTGGTTGTCGGCCTCCGCGTCCTTAACAACCGATAGGTCATCAGCTGTCAGTGGGGTTCCCCTCTGACAGCTGAATGTAAAAAAAAAAAGGATTGCCGTCAAAAACAAAGTTGTGGGGAAAAAAAACAGCGTGGGGTACCACCTGGGGATCCATACCAGGCCCTTTGCGTCTGGATTGGATTTTGGGGGGGGCATGTCTTTTAAAAAAAAAAAATCCATACCAAACCCGAAGAGCTGAGTTGCCATTATTAATATCATTAATAATAATAATAATAATAATACAAATACATAATACAAATAAATAAAAAAATTGTTTTTAATAAACAGCAGTGGGTCAGAAATAATCAGGGTAGGTGCTGATTTGTGTCTGGCTCATGTGCTGTAATTATTATTATTATTATTATTATTAGTAGTAGTATAACATATTATTGTTATTATTAATAATATCATTAATAATAATAATACAAATACATAATACAAATAAATAAAATATATTTTTTTAATAAACAGCAGTGGGTCAGACATAATCAGGGTAGGTGCCAATTCTTGGCTGGCTCCTGTGCTATTGGCAGGCAATATACATATGTTGCGTTCCCGCCTCTCGGGTCCGTGTTTCGTGATAACTGGCGTAGAGTAACATATTTTTCAGCCATATGTGTTTAGGCTCTCGGTGAAGCTCATTTGTTAAATATTTTTTTTTTCCTGCAAATGCCTTGTTAGACAGTTTGTAGGGCTGTCTTCTGCTGTTTACTTCAATCTGAGAGAAATTCCAACACCGCCATCCAAGCAGTAGGCTGAATTTTAATTTGTTGGAATACAACTGATTATGCAGAAATCTTACTTGGCATATTGTTCAGACGCACAGAACAGGCTTTGCCTTGGAACCCTCTCTGCCGAATCCCTGGAATAATCAATGCTTTCATTTTCATGTTTATAAACAGAGAATTAAGAACCAAGTCTCCTACTCAGGGCCCATTTAGATCTATGCAAGTGCGTAGAGGTGCGTTTTTTTATTTTTGGTAGCGTCAGACAGTTGCATTGTGTCAGGTCACCTGTGGCCAGGTGACAAGTGCACCCCGTTGGGGTCAGGGATGCACCACAGGGTAGTGAACCCTATAGCCGACTGCTGGTATCATAGAGGAAGCTTGAACCCAAGATTCCCCAGGGCGCGGAGTCTAAGACCCAGCTTTGTGTTCACCAGAGCCTCTAGTGGTGAGAATGGCCTTCGCCGCAGTTGGATCAAGGTCGCGAACCCTGGGATCCCCTAGGTCACGCCCCGCAGGGAGAGATGGGGAAGCAGCAAGCAGGACAATCGATAGTGATGGGTAAGCCAAGGTCAGGGCAACAGGCAGACAAGGGTAACCGAGGGACAGGCAAAAAGTCAGGGTCACAGGCAAACAGGAGAAGTTGGGGACGAGCCAAAAACGGTACACAGGAAGGTAATCATAGCACACTGCAGACAGGAACTTAA
This sequence comes from Rana temporaria, assembly GCF_905171775.1. Classification (NCBI taxonomy): domain Eukaryota; kingdom Metazoa; phylum Chordata; class Amphibia; order Anura; family Ranidae; genus Rana; species Rana temporaria. The sequence goes on from NC_053492.1 coordinate 18,876,881, forward strand.
GATAACAACACGGTTGAACAGCACTGCAGACCTGTAGTGAAACAGTTAATATAGACTTCCTGGGATGGCCTGGGTGGGGCCAAACAGGAAGGAGAGGTGATAAAAAGGCAACCAAGAACAGAGTCCGGGCTCTAATGAACAGATGGAGACAGGTAAGCTGCCAGACTTTATTGCATATCCATGACACATTGTCATGCATCAATGTGTAATTTCCTTTGCACATTAACCACTTAAGGACCGCCTCATGTAAATATACGTCAGCAGAATGGCACGGACAGGCACATGCACGTACCTATACGTCCTCTGCTTGCCGTGGGCCGGGGGTCCGATCGGGACCCCCCCGGTACATGCGGCGGTCCTTAAGCCTCGGGGAGCGATCCGGGACGACGGCGCGGCTATTCGTTTATAGCCGCCCTGTCGCGATCGCTCCCCGGAGCTGAAGAACGGGGAGAGCCGTATGTAAACACGGCTTCCCCGTGCTTCACTATGGCGGCACATCGATCGAGTGATCCCTTTTATTAGGGAGACTCGATCGATGATGTCAGTCCTACAGCCACACCCCCCTACAGTTGTAAACACACACAAAGTGAACACTAAATGTTACAGCGCCCCCTGTGTTTAACTCCCAAACTGCAACTGTCATTTTCACAATAAAGAATGCAATTTAAATGCATTTTTTGCTGTGAAAATGACAATGGTCCCAAAAATGTGTCAAAATTGTCTGAAGTGTCCGCCATAATGTCGCAGTCACGAAAAAAATCGCTGATCGCCGCCATTAGTAGTAAAAAAAATAAAAAAATAAAAATGCAATAAAACTATCCCCTATTTTGTAAACGCTATAAATTTTGTGCAAACCAACCGATAAACGATTATTGCGATTTTTTTCAGCAACAATAGGTAGAAGAATACATATAGGCCTAAACTGAGGGAAAAAAATGTTATATATGTTTTTGGGGGATATTTATTATAGCAAAAAGTAAAAAATATTGAATTTTTTTCAAAATTGTTGCTCTATTTTTGTTTATAGCGCAAAAAATAAAAACCGCAGAGGTGATTAAATACCACCAAAAAAAAGCTCTATTTGTGGGGAAAAAAGGACGCCAATTTTGTTTGGGAGCCACGTCGCACGACCGCGCAATTGTCTGTTAAAGCGACGCAGTCCCGAACTGTAAAAACCCCTTGGGTCTTTAGGCAGCATATTGGTCCGGGGCTTAAGTGGTTAACAAAGCAAAAATGGTTTTAACCAGCAAATGACAATTTTTTTCTGGCTTCTATTAAAAAAAAGGGCAAAAATACTAGGGCTGTTACTGAAAATTTTCGTGTTCGATTAATCATTTTTTTTTTTTAATCGACAAATTTCGATTAATTATAACGCACATACAGATCCAACTACTTTTAGCTGATCCCCTTGCAGGCTGATTCCCAGTGCAGCTACCAACCACTGGAAAAATGGATAGCAGGATACAAAAAACACACAAAGGCAGCGCTCGATGGAAATAGCATTACAACTTTTATAGTCTTCAAGTAGGTAACAAAATAAATATTGCACTGGAGATAAAATCGATGTAGCTACATAAACTGTAAAAATGGTGCAAGTAATACCAAACGGTAGCAAAAGCAGTCATAAAAACATGTAGCTAAGTATGATACTGGTATAAAAATGTGTACAACGATACCACTGCTGAATCCAGATGAGGAGGGGTTAACATCAGTCCGTCGGCATGTAGATGTCCCGTGAAGGGAACTATCACAACTCCCAGTGGATGGCTGTAGAATCCCAGGTTGATAGAGGGAAGTGATAGAGGGAAGTGTAACAGCCCTTGCGTGTGGCAGATAGTAAGGTCCCGCCGGCATGCAGATATGAAGGCACAGCAAAGGAGCCCTTCAGATGGACACAGCAAGCCCCGTCCATGTCCGTGAGGTTACTGGATCTCCGACAGAACTCCCTGAAGACCCGTCGGAGAGGTGAGTACCGATCAAAAGAATTTTGATCGATCAAAAAAATTAATGATTAATCAAAGAATTTATCGTTAATTTCCCCAGCCCTAAAAAATACCCATACAAAGGTCCCCCAAAATATTTGGGGGACCTTTTGAGGGGGATCTGTCCCCCAGGAAATCCATACCAGACCCTAATCTGAGCATGCACCCTGGATGTCCTGGAAAGGGAAGAGGATGAGTGTGTTGACCCCCCCTTGGAAAAGTACCTTGTCCCCCATGTTGATGAGGACAGGGGGCTCTACCCCACAACCCTTGCATGGTGGTTTTGGTGATATGCGGGCAAAAGCCTTATTGGAATCTGGAAAAAGGCACAAAAAAAATCTGAGGTTCCTCTAGGAAATCCATATCAGAGCCTAATCTGAGAATGCAGCTTTGCTGTCCTGAAAAGAGAAGGAAATGAGTGTGTGGACCCCCCTGGAAAAGTACCTTGTCCCCCATGTTGATGAGGACAAGGGCCTCTTCCCCACAACCCTGGCATTGTGGTTTTGGTGATCTGCGGGCAAAAGCCTTATTGGAATCTGCAAAAAGGCACTGTAACGTCTCACGAACAATTTTGCACTAAATACAATTGTGCTTCTTTCCCAGTTAACTCTCATCCGTTACTTCCTTCCCAAACCTTTTTCCTGAAGAGTCTCTCACTTGAAGTTCAACTATAGTTACTTCCTTATTTCTAATTAGCCTGTGACTTCCTGTTAAACTGCTGGGCGGCCTATTTAAGCTCCTAGCACTAACCAGGAAGTGTTCCTTTATTTTGGCTGACACAACGCTTCTGTCGGTTGGGTATCCAATGACGCACCTGCTTTGAACTTCAGCTTCCTGACCTGGACCAGGAGTCTTCACTGCCTGCTTCACCAGCCTTACCCGTCTGGACCCTTGGAGCCTGACCTTATGCCTGCATCATTCACTTCAGTATCGCAAGTACCCTGATGTTGTTATGCATTGCTATCCTATGAACTGCCCTGCCTGCTAATTATGTATGCTAACTATACCAGGAATTGCTGCAGCCAGAGTCTCTCTATGTTTGGTACTTCTAATAAGGATCCTGCCATGATTTCTACATTCTAAGTCACCAAGTGTAAACGGAAGTCTTGCATGCCTACGTACCTCCTTCTCAAATGTTATTTTGTGCACATATACTACCTATTACTTTGAGGACTTTGCCGTTAAGGTTATTTACATGCCACGCATGCTCGGCTACTTCTGCATTTAACTAGTATCAGTTCTACCTGGACTTTATACTTATTGTTTGAGTTTTCACTGGCGCCTATGAAGGAATATGCGCCATGTTTCTTGACTGAGACTGTGATGGTAGGATTCCAAACTCTCTGCACACAAGAGAGTGAAACCTGGGTCCGAAACTGAGTAGTCTCCGCAGTTGAGATCCTAACTCTCAAATAATATCCGGCGTAACGTTACAGGCACAAAACAAATCTGAGATTCCTCCAGGAAATCCATACCAGACCCTAATCTGAGATTGCAGCTTTGCTGTCCTGAAAAGAGAAGGGAATGAGTGTGTGGATCCCCTTGGACAAGCCCCTTGTCCCCCATGTTGATGCGGATAAGGGCATCTTTCACACAACACTGGCTCGGTGGTTGTGGTTGACTGTGGGCAGAAGCCTTATTAGAATCTGGAAACAGGCACAAAAAAAAATCAAAGGTTCCTCCAGGAAATCCATACCAGACCCTAATCTGAGAATGCAGCTTGGCTGTCCTGAAAAGGGAAGGGAGTGCGTGTGTGGGCCACCTTGGAAAAGTACATTGTCCCCCATGTTGATGAGGACAAGGGCCTCTTCTCCACAACCCTGGCATTGCGGTTTTGGTGATCTGCAGGCAAAAGCCTTATTGGAATCTGGAAAAAGGCACAAAAAAAATCTGAGGTTCCTCCAGGAAATCCATACCAGACCCTAATCTGAGAATGCAGCTTTGCTGTCCTGAAAAGAAAAGGGAATGAGTGTGTGGACTCCCCTGGAAAAGCACCTTGTCCCCCATGTTGAGGACAAGGGCCTCTTCCCCACAACCCTTGTATGGTGGTTGTGGTTGACTGTGGGCAGAAGCCTTATTGGAATTTGGAAAAAGGCACAAAAAAAATCAAAGGTTCCTCCAGGAAATCCATACCAGACCGGCGTCGACGCTCTCACGACCTAGTCCTGAGCTCCGTGACCGTGCCCGCGGGACCCGATCGCCGCCGGTGTCCCACGATAGGGTCACAGGAGCTGAAAAACGGGGAGAGGTGAGTGTAAACACACCTTCCCCGTTCTTCTCTGTGGCTTGTCACTGATCGTCTGTTCCCTGTCATAGGGAACGACGATCAGTGACATCACACGTCCAGCCACGCCCCCTACAGTAAAAAAAAAAACAATAGGACACACTTAACCGCTTTAGCGCCCCCCTAGTGATTAACCCCTTCACTGCCAGTGTCATTTTCACAGTAATCAGTGCATTTTTATAGCACTTTTCGCTGTGAAAATGACAATGGTCCCAAAAATGTGTCAATATTGTCCGATGTGTCCGCCATAATGTCGCAGTCACACAAAAAATCGCTGATCGCCACAGCCATTACTAGTAAAAAATAAATTATTAATAAAAATGCCATAAAACTATCCCCTATTTTGTAGACGCTATAACTTTTGCACAAACCAATCAATAAACGCTTATTGCGATTTTTTTTTACCAAAAATATGTAGAAGAATACGTATCAGCCTAAACTGAGGAAAAAAAAATGTTTTTATATATTTTTTGGGGATATTTATTATAGCAAAAAGTAAAAAATATTGGGCCAGATTCACAGAAGAAGTACGCCGGCGTACTTTCAAATTTGCCGCGTCGTATCTTTAGTTTGAATCCTCAAACCAAGATACGACGGCTTTTTGCTTCGATCCGACAGGCGTACGGCTTCGTACGCCTTCGGATCGTAGGTGTAATACTTCGGCGCCCGCTGGGTGGAGTTCGCTGCGTTTTCCCGCGTCGGGTATGCTAATTAGCTTTTTCCGGCAATTCACGAAGGTATGTGCGGCCATCGCATTATCTTACGTCGTCGCTAGTCGACTTTTCCCGGCGTATAGTTAAAGCTGCTATTTCGTGGCGTATAGATAGACCTGCCATGTTAAAGTATGGCCGTCATTCCCGCGTCGAATTTCAATTGGTTTTTTTTTTTTTGCGTAAGTCATCCGTGAATAGGAAAGGACGTAACTCACGTCGAAGTTCAAAAAATGACGTCGGTGCGACGTCATTTCGCGCAAAGCACAGCGGGAAATATCAAAACGGAGCATGCGCAGTTCAATCGGCGCGGGGAAACGCTTCATTTAAATGAATCACGCCCCCTACCCGCCCAATTTGAAATACACTACGCCGCCGTAACTTACGGCGCAAAATGTTTGAGAATTTCAAAATACGCCAGGTAGGGTACGGCGGCGTAGCGTATCGCTGATACGCTGCGCCTGGGCAATTCTACCTGAATCTGGCCCATTGAATTTTTTTCAAAATTGTCGCTCTATTTTTGTTTATAGCGCAAAAAAATAAAAACCGCAGAGGTGATCAAATACCACCAAAAGAAAGCTCTATTTGTGGTTTAAAAAGGACGCCCATTTTGTTTGGGAGCCACGTCGCACGACCGCGCAATTGTCAGTTAAAGCGACGCAGTGCCGAATCGCAAAAACTGGCCGGGTCCTTTACCTGCATAATGGTCCTGCGCTCCCAGTACAATAATATCCATGTTCTTGCAGAGTGTTCTTGGTGACAAGTTCTCTTTAGTCCTTTATTCACCTAGAACTGCTCTTTCCCCGTATGGTAATTCCCATCAAAGCCCATCTTTTGTCCTCGCGCGCGACGCCGTCGTAGTGAAGCGATTCTCCAGCCTCCCCCAGTCCGTCTTATGTAACACAGTGGAGGTGATTATAATGAATGAGAACAGAACTCTGACACACAATCCGTGTTCTGTCTCTCTCCCTACAATAACGGAGCTGACACAATGGCACTTATTACTCCGCGTATCACTGAATAGAATTCGGCGGGAAGAACAGCCCCGGCTTGGCTTGCAGAGCAACTTTTTGATGTGTTGCCTCAGGAGTCCTCACAGCCTTTCTCTGCCAGTGAAGAGTTGGATTACTCTCTGACCTCCCTCCATTGTGATTTAGTTCAGACCGCCGCTGCCGCCGCCACCGCCGCCACCAAAGATGGAAAGATTAGTCAGACAACGTTGCGTTGAGGCAATTTTCATTTTACTCGTTTTTTTTCCCCCCGTAGTAATTTCTCTAAAGTAAAAAAAACATAAAAAAATAAATAAAAATACAGTGCCGTATCTATTCAAAAACGCACAGCTTTTTACCTTCGAAAAAAAGCTCGTAGCGGCACGCGCCAACGAGACGTGGGAATAAATTAACCACTTAAGCCCCGGACCATTTGGCTGGCCGCTTTTTGCGATTCGGCACTGCGTCGCTTTAAATGACAATTGCGCGGCCGCGCGACGTGGCTTCCAAACAAAATTGGCGTCCTTTTTTCCCCACAGATGGAGCTTTCTTTTGGTGGTATTTGATCACCTCTGCGGTTTTGTTTTTTTGCGCTATAAACAAAAATAGAGCAACAATTTTGAAAAAAAAAAAAGCAAGGGGCTAGATTCAGGTAGCCGGGCGCATTGTTATGGCGGCGTAGCGTATCGTATTTACGCTACGCCGCTGTAAATCAGAGAGGCTGTATTTACAAAGCACTTGCCTCCTAAGTTACGGCGGCATAGCGTAAATGGGGCCGGCGTAAGCGCGCCTAATTCAAATGAGGATGAGGGGGGTGTTTTATGTAAATGGGTGGTGACCCGACGTGATTGACGTTTTTTACGAACGGCGCATGCGCCGTCCGTGTACATATCCCAGTGTGCATTTCTCCAAAGTACGGCACAAGGACGTATTGGTTTCGACGTGAACGTAAATTACGTCCAGCCCTATTCGCGAACGACTTGCGCAAACGACGTTAAAAATTTAAATTTCGAATCGGGAACGCCGTCCATACTTAACATTGCGTACGCCTCATAGAAGCAGGAGCAACGTTACGCCGGAAAAGCCTTACGCAAACGACGGAAAAAAATTCCGCCGGGCGCACATACGTTTGTGAATCGGCGTATCTAGGTCATTTGCATATTCTACGCCAAAAACGACGGAAGCGCCACCTAGCGGCCAGCGTAAATATGCACCCTGAGATACGACGGCGTAAGCGACTTACGCCAGTCGGATCTTAGCCTAATTTCGGCGTATCTTGCTTTCTGAATATAGAAAGAAGATACGCCGGGGCGCAGCTTTGGATTTACGCGGCGTATCTATAGATACGCCGGCGTAAATCATTGCTGAATCCGGCCCAATATTTTTAAAATTTTTGCTATAATAAATATCCCCCAAAAAATATATAATTGTTTTTTTTCCCTCAGTTTAGACCGATATGTATTCTTCTACATATTTTTGGTAAAAAAAATAAATAAATAAACGTTTATTGGTTTGCGCAAAAGTTATAGCGTCTACAAAATAGGGGATCGTTTTTTGGCATTTTTGTTTTTTTACTAGTAATGGCGGCGATCAGCGATTTTTATCATGACTGCGACATTACGGCGGACACATCGGACACTTTTGACACCATTTTGGGACCATTGTCATTTTTACAGCGATCAGTGCTATAAAAATGCACTGATTACTGTAAAAATGACACTGGCAGTGAAGAAATTAACCTGTAGGAGGTGCTGAAGGGGTTAAGTGTGTCCTAGAGAGTGCTTCTGACTGTTAGGGGGTGTGGCTTGCCGTGACACGTCACTGATCACTGCTCCTGATGACAGGGAACAGACGATCAGTGACAGTCTCACTAGGCAGAACGGGGAGATGTTTAGCCAGATTCAGGTAACTTACGACGGGCGTATCATTAGATACGCCGTCGTAAGTCCGAATCCCCGCCGTCGTATATTTAAGCGTATGCTCAAACTGAGATACGCTTAAATGTTGCTAAGATACGACCAGCGTAAGTCTCCTACGCCGTCGTATCTTAGGGTGCATATTTACGCTGGCCGCTAGGTGGCACTTCCGTTGTTTTCCGCGTCGAATATGCAAATGAGCAAGATACGCCGATTCTCAAACGTACGTGCGCCCGTCGCAATTAGTTACGCCGTTTACGTAAGACATACGCCGGCGTAAAGATAAAGCTGCTCCCTAGGTGGCGCAGCCCATGCAAGGTATGGACGTCGGAACAAGCGTATCTTTTTACGTCGTTTGCGTAAGTAGTACGCGAATAGGGCTGTGCGTAAGTTACGTTCACGTCGTAGGCAGTGTTCGACGTATCTTAGGCATTCTATCCGATGCATGCGCACTGGGATACGTCCACGGACGGCGTAAACGTCATTTACGTGGAGTCATGCTTAATTTCCCTAAAACACACCCACCTCTTCCTCATTTGAATTAGGCGCGCTTACGCCGGCACATTTACGCTATGCCGCCGTAACTTAGGACGCAAGTGCTTTATTTACGCTACGCCCGCACAAAGTTACGCTGCCCTACCTGAATCTGGCCATTTGTGTTTACACTGACATCTCCCCATTCTTCAGCTCTGTGACCCGATTGCGTAACACTGGCGCGGGCACGGAGCTCGCAACAGGGTCGCGCGCCAGCGCACGCGCGATCACATGGTCCTGCAAATTAAAGGGACGTATATATACGCCCATTTGCCCAGCCGTGCCATTCTGTCAACGAAATTTGCATGCAGAGGTCCTTAACCACTTCCAGCCCAAGGACGTCATATGACGTGGTTGACTTTTAGTGGGGAGGATATCTGAATGATGGGTGCAGCTACAGGCATCATTGAGATACCCATCTGTTCAGCCGGCGATTCTGTGCACCATAAGAGCGATCATAGCGGCAGTTCCCCCTGCTTGATCGTTCTTATAAGCGACGGGAGGGGACATCTACCCCCCTCCCGCCACCATCCGTTCCTTCTCCGGGCTTTCCTGTGCCATCGGGCACTCGGAGAAACGATCTATCGGCGCCAGAAGGGAGGCATAGAGATGATCGTCGGCGGCCCGGGCGCGACGTTGTGACGTCACGCCCGGGTACCCGGAAGTGAACAAACCCGCAATCTTGGCTGTCGGCATGAGATCGGTGAATTTTTTTTTCACGATCTCATGCTTTCCAGCCTGGAGGAGAGATTTGGGGCCAGATTCAGATAGGTGAGCGGATCTTTAGATCCGCGTAACCTATCTCATTTACGTTACGCCGCCGCAAATTTTTGAGGCAAGTGCTTTATTCAGAAAGCACTTGCCTGTAAACTTGCGGCGGCGTATCGTAAATCCCCCGGCGGAATTCAAATTCCGCGGGTAGGGGGCGTGTAAAATTTAAATCAGGCGCGTCCCCGCGCCGAACGAACTGCGCATGCATTGCTCTAAATGACGTCGCTAGGACTTCATTGGTTTCGACGTGAACGTAAATTACATCCATCCGTATTCGCGAACGGCTTACGCAAACGATGTAAAAAATTCAAAACTCGGCGCGGGAACGACGGCCATACTTAACATAGGATACCCCGCACATAGCAGGGGTAACTATACGCCGGAAAAAGCCGAACGCAAACGATGGAAAAAAAATGCGCCGGGCGGTCGTTCGTTTCTGAATCGGCGGAAATCCTCATTTGCATATTCGTCGCGTAAAAAAAAAGAAACGCCACCTAACGGCCGGCCTGGAATTGCAGCCTAAGATCCGATGGTGTAAGACACTTACACCTGGCGGATCTTAGGGATATCTATGCGTAACTGATTCTATGAATCAGCCGCATAGATACGACCGGCGGAACTCAGAGATACGACGGCGTATCAGGAGATACACCGTCGTATCTTTTTCTGAATCTGCCCCTTGGAGTCTTATTGACCCCGCCTCTCTCCATAAAGAGAACCTGTCATGAACCGTTCCTATTACAAGGCATGTTTACATTCCTTGTAATAGGAATAAAAGTGATAATAATAATAAAAAAAAAAAAAAAGTCTAAAAAATAAATAAGTAAAATTAAAAATAAAATAATATTTTTCTTTTTTAAAACGCCCCTGTCCCCAGTAGCTCGCGCTCAGAAGCGAACACACACATAAGTCCCGCCCACATATGTAAACGCCGTTCAAACCACACATGTGAGATATCGCCGCGTGCGTTAGAGCGCCAGCAACAATTCTAGCACTAGACCACCTCTGTAACTCTAAACTGGTAACCTATAAAAACAAATAAAATAAGCGACGCCTATGGAGTTTTCTAAGTACTGAAGTTTGGCGCCATTCCAGGAGTGTGCGCAATTTTAACGCGTGACATGTTGGGTATCTATTTACTTGGCGTAACATCATCTTTCACCTTATCCAAAAAAATCAGGCTGACTTTACTGTTTTGTTATTTTTTTATTCAATTTTCCAAAACAAAAAGGCGCAAATACCGTGCAAGATAAAAAGTTGCAATGACCGCCATTTTATTCCCTAGCGTGTCTGCTAAAAAAAAAAACATATATAGTGTTTGAGGGTTTGAGTTATTTTCTAGCAAAAAAAAAATGATGATTTTTGCATGTAGGAGAGAAGTGCCAGAATAGGCGCAATATGGAGGTGGTTAAGCGGTAAAATAATTAAACTTCTTCTTCCGACAGAAAGAGCTATTATACGGATTTTGATAACTTCAACATCTAGCTTTTCATTTTTTTTTTTTTTTTGAAGCTCCAAAAGAAAGGTAGAGATAGGCTGCCATATTGTCGCGGCAGCGATATTTTCCCACCAAGGTACAAACGGAATCGGCGTTGCGTTGTAGAAAAGGGGGAGGGAAACTAATTAACCTCAAAAGGTTTTTTTAGAAAACGCGTTAAAATTCTTTGGAGGAAGTTCAAGAGAAACTAATTAATATTTCTCTGTGTGGCCTGCTTATCGGTAAATGAAATTGGAAAGCTTGATTTATTGGGGGGGAGGGATTGAAGATGCATGGCGGGTGCTGCGGATGGCGGGTGCTCTCTGTATGGAGCACCCCCTTAATCTTGCACTTTGTATGCAGCACACCCCTGAACCCTGCACTCTGTATGCAGTACACCCCTGAACCCTGCACTCAGTGTACCCCTGAACTCTGCACTCTGTATTTAGCACACCCCTGAACCCTGCACTCTGTATTCAGCACGCCCTTGAACCCTGCACTCTGTACGCAGCGCACCCATATCCCTGCACTCTGTACACAGCGCACACCTAACCCGGCACTCTGTATGGAGGACACCCCTGAATATTGCACTCTGTATTCAGCGTACCCCTGAACCCTGCACTTTGTATGGAGCACACCCCTGAATATTGCACTCTGTATTCAGCGTACCCCTGAACCCTGCACTCTGTATTCAGCGCACCTATGAACCCTGCACTCTGTATTCAATGCACCCCTGAACCCTGCACTCTGTATTCAGCACACCCTGAACCCTGCACTCTATATGCAGCGCGCCCCTGAACCCTGCACTCTATATGCAGCGCACCCTTGAACCCTGCACTCTGTATTCAGCACACCCTGAACCCTGCACTCTGTATGCAGCGCACCCCTGAACTGTGCACTCTGTATGCAGCGCACTCTTGAACCCTGCACTCTGTATGCAGCGCACCCCTAACCCTGCACTCTGTATGCAGCACACCCCTGAACCCTGCACTCTGTAGGAAGCACACCCCTAAACTCTGCACTCTGTATTCAGCCCACCCATAAAACCTGCTTTCTGTATGTAGTACACGCTTGAACCCCTCACTCTGTACGCAACGCACACTCCAAGGTCTAGATTCACGTAGGGCGGCATAACGTTGTGCGGGCGTAGCGTATCTTATTTATGCTACGCCGCCGCTACTTAGAGAGGCAAGTGCTGTATTCACAAAGTACTTGCGTCCTAAGTTACGGTGGCGTAGCGTAAATCGGCCGGCGTAAGCGCGCGTAATTCAAGGTAGGCAGGTCGTGGGCGTGTTGTATTTAAATTAAGCGTTACCCCATGTAGATGCATGGCCAAACGAACGGCGCATGCTCAGTATCACGTCGTATTTACGCCCAAAGATACACCGGCTCAATGCCTGTGACGTGAACGTAACCTACGCACATCCCCATTCACGTACGACTTACGTAAACGACGTAAAAAGATACGCTTGTTCTGACGTCCATACCTTGCATGGGCTGCGCCACCTAGAGACCTGCTTTATCTTTACGCCGGCGTATGTCTTACGTAAACGGCGTAACTAATTGCGACGGGCGTACATACGTTTGTGAATCGGCGTATCTTGCTCATTTACATATTCGACGCGGAAATCAACGGAAGCGCCACCTAGCCGCCAGCGTAAATGTGCACCCCAAGATACAACGGCGTAGGAGACTTACGCCGCTCGTATCTTGGCCAAATCAATGCGTAACTGATTCTATGAATCAGGCGCATAGATACGACGGCGGCCATTCGGACTTACGACGGCGTATCTGGAGATACGCCGTCGTAAGTCTTTGATAATCTGGGCCCAAGTATTTAATACCCCTTTAAGACCCTCCCACTCTTAGTGCAAGAGGTGATACTTCTGCCTCCTGAATGTGTTTTCCCCCTACTGCTGTCAGAACCATTATCTTCACCTTTTTGGAGTGAAATGGTGGCTAAAGGATCTTTTGCCATTGCGATACTTCCAGAAGTGTCAGAAGCCTTATCCCCCTACCACCCTCAGTGGTGTAACCCACTGGGCCCTATGCTGCTTCTGCATCCTGTAGTGACTCCGGCTAAGTTCACACTGGTGGCAGTCTCTACCATCCCTCTGAAAAGTGATCCATTGTGAATAAGGCCTTAAGCCAGTGGTCTCAAAGTACCGGCCCGCGGGCCATTTGCGGCCCGCGGACCAGTTATAAATGGCCTGCAGGCAGGGTGGAAGTGAGGGGAGCAAAAAAAAAAAATTTTTTTTTTTTAGCTGGCGCCATCTGGTGGTGAGCCGTTGGTATTACAAGTTATTACCACCAGATGTGAGCTGGCGCCACCTGGTGGTGGCCGTTGGTATTACAAGTTAAGCATTACAAGTTAAACAGCAATTCTAATGTCATTTTTCACTATTTTCACTGCCATCTTCTTCCCTCTAATTAGAACCCCCAAACATTATATATATTTTTTATCCTAACCCCCTAGAGAATAAAATAGCGATCGTTGCAATACTTTCTGTTACGCCGTATTTGCGCAGCGGTCTTACAAGCGCACTTTTTTAAAAAATAAGACAACAGTAAAGTTATCCCCATTTTTTTTAATATTATGAAAGATAATGTTACGCCGAGTAAATTCATACCCAACATGTCACGCTTCAAAATTGTGTCCGCTTGTGGAATGCCGACAAACTTTTTTACCCTTTAAAATCTTCATAGGCGACTTTTAAAAAAATCTACAGGTTGCATGTTTTAAGTTACAGAGGAGCCAGAATTATTGCTATCACTCTACCAATCGTGGCGATACCTCTCATGTGTGGTTTGAACACCGTTTACATTTGCGGGCGCTGCTCACGTATGTGTTCGCTTCTGAGCGCAAGCTCGTCGGGACGGGGCGCGTTTTCTGGCTCCAAACTTTTTTAGCTGGCTCCTAGATTCCAAGCAAATGGAGCTTCCGAAGTCTGTAAGAAATATGTACCCCACCGCTGCCCCCAGTGTTTTTTTTTACTAGTATTTTTAATAATTATTTCTAACGAATTGATACAATTATTTTCTTTGTGAATCATTCAGTGTCTTCCCATGTTCACTGTAATTCTGCATTATTTTGACTTCTATGTGAGGTTTCTGTTTTATTTCCACCCACTTACATTCTGCGCAGTTTTTGGTCTCTTTCACACCAGAAGAGTTGTTACGCATTTTGATGTATTTTCCCACTCTACCCTCTCGTCAGGATAAACATCACCAGTAAGCTAAAATAATAGCTGGTCCCGTGTACTTCATGTCCTATTTTTAGCTGCGGTAGTACCAGAACATTGAAAGTGAGCCTGTGCTTGGCCAGGCAGAAAACAGCTACAGGGTCACTTTAATTGCCCCCCGCCCCCGCCCCATGCTGCTCAGACTGGGGGGGAAAGGGCAGGACACTATTAGGTAGATTCACAAAGAGTTAGGCCGGCTTATCTACAGATAAGCCGACCTAACTCTGAATCTAAGCCGACCTATGTTTAAGTGTAGTCTCTAACAGAGATACACTTAAACATATCTAAGATAGGCTGGCTTGCGCCGTTCTATCTTAGATTGCAATGTTTCTTTTGGCCGCTAGATGGCTCTTCCATTGCGGCCGGCGTCGATTATTTAAATGAGGGGATACGCCGATTCACGACCGAACGCAAACGTACGCCAGGCCTACGCCGCCGAATTACGTAGTTTCCGTAAGTGATAGGCCGCCTAAAGTTAGAGCTATGCTCTAGTGGCCTAGCCAATGTTAAGTATGGCCGCCGTTCCCGCCGCAAATTTCGAAATGTTAACGTCGTTTGCGTAAGTCGTCCGCGAATCAGGAGTTACGTCGTTTACGTCCGCGTCGAAATCAATAGGCCCGTACGGCCTACTTAGCCGCAATGCGCACTGGGAAATGTAGTCGCCCGGCGCATGCGCAGTGTAAAAAAACGTCAAAAAACGTGAGGTCAAGCCTCATTTCCATTATCCATTATCCAAGACTAGGCTAGGCCAACCTAAAGTCAGTCCTCTGTACGTGAATCTACCTATATTTGACTTGCTGCAGCTTCTAATGCACATTGTGCGCTGAAATCAGAGTAAGCCATTTCAGTATACAGTTGTGCTCATAAGTTTACATACCCTGGCAGAATTCATGATTTCTTGGCCATTTTTCAGAGAATATGAATGATAACATAAAAACGTTTCTTTCCCTCATGGTTAGTGTTTGGCTGAAGCCATTTATTATCAATCAACTGTGTTTACTCTTTTTATATCATAATGGCAACAGAAACTACCCAAATGACCCTGATCAAAAGTTTACATACCCCAGTTCTAAATACTGTGTTTTGCCCCCTTTAACATCAATGACAGCTTGAAGTGTTTAGTGGTATTTGTGGATGAGGCTCTTTATCTTCTCAGATGGTAAAGCTGCCCATTCCTCTTGGAAGCCTCCAGTTCCTGTAAATTCTTGGGCTGTCTTGCATGAACTGCACGTTTGAGATCTCCCCAGAGGGGCTCAATGATATTGAGGTCAGGAGACTGGGATGGCCACTCCAGAACCTTCACTTTATTCTGCTGTAGCCAATGACAGGTGGACTTGGCCTTTTGGATCATTGTCATGTTGGAATGTCCAAGTACGTCCCATGTGCAGCTTCCTGGCTGAAGAATGCAAATGTTCCTCCAGTATTTTTTTGATAACATTTATCTTGCCATCAATTTTGACCAAATTTCCTGTGACTTTGTAGCTCACACATCCCCAAAACATCAGCGATCCACCGCCGTGTTTCACAGTAGGAATAGTGTACATTTCATCATAGGACTTGTTGACTCCTCTCCAAATATAGTGTTTATGTATTGTTGAGCCAAAAAGCTCAATTTTGGTCTCATCACTCCAAATGACTTTGTGGCAGAAGGTTTGAGGCTTGTCTCTATGCTGTTTGGCGTATTGTAAGCGGGATACTTTGTGACATTTACGTAGTAATGACTTTCTTCTGGAGACTCAACCATGCAGCCCATCTTTCTTCAAGTGCCTCCTTATTGTGCATCTTGAAACGGCCACACCACGTGTTTTCAGAGAGTCCTGTATTTCACCTGAAGTTATTTGTGGGTTTTTATTTGCACCCCGAACAATTTTCCTGGCAGTTGTGGCTGAAATTTTAGTTGGTCTACCTGACCGTGGTTTGGTTTCACCAGAACCCCTCATTTTCCACTTCTTGATTAGAGTTTGAACACTGCTGATTGGCATTCTCAATTCCTTGGATATCTTTTTATATCCCTTTCCTGTCTTATACGGTTCAATTACCTTTTCCCGCAGATCCTTCAACAATTCTTTTGCTTTCCCCATGACTCAGAACCCAGAAACATCAGTGCAGCACTGGATGAAAGATGCAAGGGTCTGTCAGGAGTCCAGAAACTCATTGGCCCAGATTCAGGTAGAATTGCGCGATATTTGCGGGGGAGCAGGGCAATGATTTTGCCCTGCGCCCCCGCAAATATTTTGCGCTGTCCTCGATTCACGGAGCAGTAGCTCCGTGAATTGCGAGGGCGCGCCGGCAAATTTGCCCGGCGTAAGCGCGCGCAAGTTAAATGATCCCGCCGGGGGCGAGAATCATTTAAATTAGGCGCGCTTCCGCGCCGAGCGTACAGCGCATGCTCCGTCGGGAACCTTTACCGACGTGCATTGCCGCAAATGACGTCGTAAGGACGTCATTTGCTTCTAAGTGAACGTGAATGGCGTCCAGCGCCATTCACGTTTCACTTACGCAAACGCCGTGAAATTCAAATTTCACGGCGCGGGAAGGCCGGCTATACTTTAGCATTGGCTGCCCCTACTATTAGAAGGGGCAGCCTTGCGCTAAAAGTAGCCGTACGGAAACTCCGTACCTGGCTTGCGCGGGGCCCACGCAAGCTTGTGAATCAGTGGTAGTATGCAATTTGCATACTACACGCTGATACACAATGGGAGCGCCCCCTAGCGGCCCACGCAAGAATGCAGCCTAAAATCTGCGAGGCATAAGAGCCTTATGCCGCGCAGATTTTAGCCTGCAGTCGGTGTAACGAGGTTCCTGAATCAGGAGCACTCGTTACACCGGAGCAAGTAAGCACTTGCGCTGCGTAACCTATGGTTGCGCGGGCGCAAGTGCTTCTTGAATCTGGGCCATTGACCTTTTATACACACACACTACTTACAAGCAAACAGATCACAGGTGATGATGGTTACCTTTCATAGCCATGCAAACCCCTTTGTGTCCACTTGTGTGCATGTTATCAGGCCAAAATCACCAGGGTATGTAAACTTTTGATCAGGGTCATTTGGGTAGTGTCTGTTGCCATTATGATATAAAAAGAGTAAACACAGTTGATTGATAATAAATGGCTTCAGCCAAACACTAACCATGAGTGAAAGAAAAGTTTTTGTGTTATCATTTATATTCTCTGAAAAATGAAATCATAAATTCTGCCAGGGTATGTAAACTTATGAGCACAACTGTAGGAGAGGAGCCTGTACAACAGTGCAAGACTTAAGGGGAGGTTGCTGGGGTCTTAGCTTCCCTGGCCCAACTATTTCACATGGGGGAAGTTCTCTCCACCTCCATACCTTGAAGAAGTGCACTTGCATCACTGCCGTCAGTCTTAGCAACCAACCACAGTAGGAGACGGGGGAGTCCAGCGCTGCGGACTGGGACAGGGTCATTGCTGTCTGGCTGGCAGTGGATGCACCAATCTCCATATTACGATACACAGATGCAGGGCCGCCATCAGGAATTATGGGGCCCCTTACACAGCTTCAGGTATGGGCCCTCCTGGAGCAGAGAACCGGGGGGGGGGTGCTGCCGCCTGAAATTGAGAAGCGGGGGGGGGCCTTTACAAAAAAAAGAAGAAATAAAGAAAAATATATAAAAAAAAAAGGGGGTAGCCCTGGGGACCTCTAGGCCCTTTAATAAAAAAAAATAAAAAATATATATATATATCTTTTTCAAAAGGGGGGTTGCAATCTGGGGCCCTTTAATAAAAAAAAAACCTCTGGGCCCTTTAATAAAAAAAAAATATATATATAAAAAATAAATGAACATTTATAAAATATATATATATATATATATATATATATATATATATATATATATATATATATATATATATATATATATATATATATATATATATATATATATATATAAATAAAAAATAAAAGAAATAAAAAAATATATAAAAAAAAGATTTTTTTATTTTTTTTTAAAAAGGGGGTTGTCACCCTGGGCCCTGGAAATCTATGGGCCTCTGGGGACCTCCGGACCCCTAAAAAAAAAAAAAATTGGCCCTTTAATATAAAAAATAAAATAAAAATATATTAAAAAAATATATATATTTTTTTATAAAAAAATAAATAAAAAAAAGGGGGGTTGCTATCCGGAGCCCTGGGGGCCTCCGGGCCCCTGGGGACCTCTAAAAAAAATAAAAAAAATTGTCCCTTTTAATAAAAAAATGAAAAATTAAATAGAAATATATTAAAAAATATATATATATATATTTTTATAAAAAATAAATAAAAAAATGGGGGGGTTGCCATCTGGGGCCCTGTGGGCCTCCGGGCCCCTGGGAACCTCCAGAACCCTAAAAAAAAACATATTTTTTTTTAAAGGGGGCTGCCATCCAGGCCCCTGGGGACCTCCGGGGCCCCTTACAGGTGTACTGCCTGTACCCCCCTGATGGCGGCCCTGCACAGATGTATCCACTGCCAGCTAGCCAGAGTTTCTCTGGGCCAGATAAAACCTTGTCATAGGCCAGTGTAGGCCCATGGGCCACAGTTTGGAGACCCCCTGTCCTACACAACAGCACATAAAAAGGGGAAACCTCACAAAGCAACTTAAGGGGGGACGGATTGTGGCCAGTGGGAGTAGAGAAGGCCCCAACATCAGTGGGAATCATTGGTGTCAGTGGGACTAATTGTGCCCCATCACTGGTGTCATTGGGAGGAGTTGTGCACCTTATTGGTGTCCCTGAGGGGAATTATGCCCCATTGTTGGTATCTTTGGATGAAATAGTGCCCCAAGGGCATGATAAGGGAAAGCAAAGGGCCACATCGGGATGCCGTTTGAAGGCCACTGGTATAAGGGATGGTCAGAAACCAAAGGCCTGGTAAAGGACAGGGGTCGCCAAACTTTCTAAACAAAGGGCCAGTTTACTGTCCTTTGGACTTTATGGGGGCAGGAACGTGGCCAGTGGGAGTAGAAAAGCATCAGTGGGAAAAAATAATGCTGCATTGTTGGTGTCAGTGGGAGGAATAGTGCCCCATTGTTGGTATCTGTGGACAAAATAGTGCCCCGAGGGCAAGATAAAGGCAAGCAAAGGACCACAATTGGCTTCAAAAAAGTGTGGGCTCGGGCACAGAGCACTGTGCCCTGAGCCCACGCAATTGTGTGACAATAGTGAATTAATATTCCCTATTGTCTTCCTGCTTCTCCTCCTGGCCAATCAGAAATTGTGTCCTGAGACCTGATTGGCCAGGGAGTCACTCCCAGCCTATCGGGTCTCAGGACTCACTTTCTGTTTGGCCGGGAGGAGAAGCAACGGCCCGACTCTTCCCTCAGCAAGCTGGAGCGAGGAGCAGCATAGGCCTCCTAAGGTAAGGCCACTGATTGCCGCCATCCAACTCCCGCGGGTGGGGGCAGGTTTGTTTGCCGCCCCCCCCCCCCAAGATATTGAGCACCAGCAGCCAGCACTGCAGGGTACTGGAAGTAGGTCACAGGATACAGGGCACAGGATCAGGCAGGGACACAGCTCCCAGGCACAGATACTATATCACCAAAAGTATTGGGACACCGGCCTTTACACACACATGAACTTTAATGGCATCCCAGTCTTATAGCTAGATTCAGGATGGCGAGCGCATAGTTGCGGCGGCGTAGCGTATGGCATTTACGCTACGCCGCCGTAAGTTAGCGAAGGCAAGAACATGATTCACAAAGTACTTGCCTGCTAAGTTACGGCGGCGTAGCGTAAATGCGGCGGGCGCAAGCGCGCCTAATTCAAAATAGGCTGAGGGGACGTGTTTTATGTTAATTTGGGTTGACCTGACGTGATTGACGTTTTTTTTAATTGTGCATGCGCCGTCTGTGTACATATCCCAGTGTGCATTGCGGCTAAGTACGCCGCACGGTCCTATTGGTTTCGACGTGGACGTAAATGACGTAAATCCCTATTCACGGACGACTTACGCAAACGACGTAAAATTTTCGAATTTTGACGCGGGAACGACGGCCATACTTAACATTACTATTCCAGCTATTTGATGGAATAACGTTAGGCCTGATAATGCGTTACGTAAACGGCGTATCTGTACTGCGTCGGCCGGGCGTACGTTCGTGAATAGGCGTATCTAGTGATTTACATATTCTACGCCGACCGCAATGGAAGCGCCACCTAGCGGTCAGCCTACAAATTACACTTTAGGATACGACACTTACGCCGCTCGTATCTGAGCCTAATTTAAGCGTATCTGGTTACCAGAATACGCTTAAATTAGCGTCGGCGCAGATTCAGACTTAGGCCGGCGTATCTACTGATACGCCAGCCTAAGTCTTTCTGAATCTAGCTATTAGTCCGTAGGGTTCAACATTCAGTTGCCCCACTCTTTGCAGCTATAACAGCTTCATCTCTTCTGGGAAGGCCGTCCACAAGGTTTAGGAGTGTCTATGGGAATGTTTGACCGTTCTTCCAGAAGGGCATTTGTGAGGTCAGACACTGATGTTGGAGGAGAAGGCCTGGTTCTCAGTCTTCACTCTAATTCATACCAAAGGTGTTCTATCGGGTTGAGGTCAGGACTCTGTGCAGGCCAGTCAAATTCCTCCACCCCAAACTCGCTCATCCATGTCTTTATAGACCTTGCTTTGTGCACTGGTGCGCAGTCACATTGGAACAGGAAGGAGCCATCCCCAAACTGTTCCTACAAAGTTGGGAGCATGAAATTGTCCAAAATGTCTTGGTATGCTGACGCCTTAAAAGTTCCCTTCACTGGAACTAAGGGGCCAACCCAACCCCTGAAAAACAGCCCCACACTATAATCCCCCCTCCACCAAATGATTTGGACCAGTGCACAAAGCAAGGGATATCAGCATCCAATTCGCAATAGTGTGAACCCGGCTTCAAGGAGGGGATTACATACCTTCCCAGCAGCCAGTATCAGGTGGAGCCTAATTACTAGGATAAGCTGGCTGCAGGCAGACACCTGCTGGTGGGCACTGGAATTGCACCCTTCTGCTCTGGGAACAGCAGCACCACCAGCAGGTGATCCAAGTCCTAACAGGAGCCCAGACATAGGTTGTATACAGCGAACAGAAGGGCCACTTCACAGGCAGGGACAGGACATCCCCAGCCATGTTATGTAAAGCAATTTAGCGTTTTTAGTTTTCCACTTTAACCACTTCCCGCCCGGTCAATAACAGATTGACGTCCGGGAAATGGTTCTGAAATCCTGACTGGACGTCTATTGATGTCCTGCAGGATTTCATGCCCTCGCGCGCCCGTGGGGGCGCGCAGCGCGGCGATCGGTCATGCGGGGTGTCAGTCTGACACCCTGCATCTCCGGCGGAGGCTCTTTACCACGTGATCAGCCGTGTCCAATCACGGCTGATCACAATGTAAACAGGAAGAGCCGTTGATGGCTCTTCCTCACTCGCGTCTGACAGACGGGAGTAGAGGAGAGCCGATCGGCAGCTCTCCTGACAGGGGGTGTTCGCGCTGATTGTTTATCAGCGCAGCCCCCCCTCAGGTCGCAACATGGACCACCAGGGAAGGGCAAAAAAAAAGGGGGCAATAAAAAAAAAAAAGTCAGTAAAAAAAAGGGCAGTAAAATAAAAAAAGATGCCAATCAGTGCCCACAAATGGGCACTGACTGGCAACATTGATCCATCAGTGCCACCCCACAGTGTCCATCAGTGCCACCCCACAGTGCCCACCTATCAGTGCCCATCTGTGCCACCCATAAGTACCCATCAGTGCCACCCATAAGTGTCGCCTATGAGTGCCCAGTGCCGCCTATGAGTGCCCATCAGTGCCACCCATGAGTGCCCATCAGTGCCACATACCAGCGCCGCCATCAATCGGTGCCCATCAGTACTACCTCATCGATGTCCATCAGTGCCATCTCATCGGTGCCCATCAGTGCCGCCATATCAGTGCTCGTAATTGAAAGAGAAAACTTACTTATTTACAAAAAACATGAATTTTCTGTCTTTTTTTAGTTGTTGCGCAAAGAAAAAAAACGCAGAGGTGATCAAATACCACCAAAAGAAAGCTCTATTTGTGGGGAAAAAAGGACGCCAGTTTTGTTTGGGTACAGTGTAGCATGACCGCGCAATTGCCATTCAAAGTGCGACAGTGCTGAAAGCTGAAAATTGGCTTGGGCGGGAAGGTGCGTAAGTGCCTGGTATGGAAGTGGTTAAACGCGGGGAGTTTCCGCTCATCCCTATTGGCCAGCGCAGAAAAATGAACAAACTTTCTAAGAGTCTTTGAATTTCTACCCATCTATGGCCAGCTTGGCCCTATAGCTGAATGGCGGCTACAGCGGAGGGCTTACTGTGCCGGGAAGTAATCATATGATGTCCTCCCGCGATCATTCTTCCCACGCGCTCCTGCAGCGCACAGGCGGCGCGCTCTGTGATCGCTGATCACAGATCGGGGGGAAAGAGCCGATCACAGGGGGGCATTTAACACGTGACCAGCTGTGTCGAATGACAGCTGATCACGGATGTAAACAGAAGCCGGATATTGGCCTTTCTTTCCTCACAGCATGAGGAGAGGAGAACCGATAACTGGCTTGTGTGAAAGGGACATCCGCACTGATAATCACTGCAGTCCCAATAGTGCCAATCAGTGCCCACCAGTGCTGCCAATCAGTGCTCCCAATCAGTGCCTCCTCATCAGTGTCACCTATCAGTGCCCATCAGTGCCACCTATCAGTACCGCCTATCAGTGACAGCATGAGGAGGGGAGAGGAGAGCCGATAACCAGCTTGTGTGAAAGGGACATCTACACTGATAATCACTTCAGTCCCAATAGTGCCAATCAGTGCCCACCAGTGCTGCCAATCAGTGCTCCCAGTGCTGCCAATCCGTGCCCATCAGTGCCTCCTCATCAGTGTCACCTATCAGTGCCCATCAGTGCCACCTATCAGTACCACCTATCAGTGACAGCATGAGGAGAGGAGAGGAGAACCGATAACTGGCTTGTGTGAAAGGGACATCTACACTGATAATCACTGCAGTCTCAATAGTGCCAATCAGTGCCCACCAGTGCTGCCAATCAGTGCTCCCAATCAGTGCCCATCAGTGCCTCCTCATCAGTGTCACCTATCAGTGCTCATCAGTGCCACCTATCAGTACCGCCTATCAGTGACAGCATGAGGAGGGGAGAGGAGAGCCGATAACCAGCTTGTGTGAAAGGGACATCTACACTGATAATCAGGGCACTGATTACCAGTGTCCTGATTATCAGGGCAGACCCAACAGTGCCAATCAGTGCCCACCAGTGCTGCCAATCAGTGCTCTCCAGTGCTGCCATCAGTGCCTCCTCATCAGTGTCACCTACCAGTTCTGCCTATCAGTGCCCATCAATGCCACCTATCAGTAACGCCTTTCAGTGCCCGTCAGTGCAACCTATCTGTGCCCATCAGTGCCACCTATTAGTGCTGCCTCATCAGTGCCTTCTCATCAGTGCCACCAGTGTGGCCTCATCAGTGCCTATCTGTGCCGCCTCATCAGTGCCACCTATCAGTGCCCATCAGTGACTTCTCATCAGTGCCACCAGTGCTATCTCATCTGTGCCTATCAGAGCCACCTATGAGTGTCCATCAATGCAGCCTATCAGTGCCCATCAGTGGCACCTATCAGTGCTGCCTCATCAGTGCCACCAGTGTGTCCTCATCAGTGCCCATCTGTGCCACCTATCAGTGCCCATCAGTGCCGCCTCATCAGTGCCTTCTGAAGTCATTAGTGCCAACAGTGCTGCCTCATCAGTGCCCATCTGTGCCACCTATCAGTGCCCATCAGTGCCGCCTCATCAGTGCCTTCTCAAGTCATCCGTGCCAACAGTGCTGCCTCATCAGTGCCCATCAGTGCCACCTCATAAGTGCTATCTCATCTGTGCCTATGAGTGCCCATTAATGCAGAATATCAGTGCAGCCTATCTGTGCAGCCTCATCAGCACACATCAGTGAAGGAGAAAAATGACTTATTTGCTAAATTCTATAACAAATTATGCAAAATGTTTTGTTTTGTTTTTTTAATTCTCTGTCTTTTTTCATTTGTTTAGCAAAAAAATAAAAAAAGGCGGTGATTAAATACCACCCAATAAAAGCTCCGTGTGAGGAAATTACAAAAAATTGGGTACAGGGTCGCATGACCGCGCAATTGTCATTCAAAGTGTGACAAAGCTGAAAGGTGGCCTGGGCAGGAAGGGGTGTATAAGTGCCCAGTAGGCGAGTGGTTAATATCACTTTAATGCTTTCAGTGGCCCTGAGGGCCGCACAGTAAGGGCCACGGGGGGGGGGGGGGCGCCAGGAAATGAGGAGTTTGGAATTCCTCCCATCCCTGACTCAAGAGGTTAATGTGATGTGAGGCGCAGACACAGACATAGCAGACAGCGTAACCAAACAATGCTAATTCCAGTGCTTATCAACACATCACCCGGCAGAGGGAAACAAGATGCTGAAACGTTTGCACTTGGTGATTGTCTGATGAAGTGTGAAGGAGCGAGGAGCACTGAATGAATTTCATCAGATCTGCCCGTGGAGTATGGGGCGCGCGCGTGATATATCCACCGCTTGATGTGTAAGGTCAGGGAAGGATGCGGGAAAACTGGCGATGAAAGGCAATGAGACACCTAGTTGCTTAAAGCTTGAATTAAACATTCGGCCTCGCTGGAGCTTCGCCCATAAAGGTGCAAGTTGGCACATCTATGGCACACTTATCTACGACTCTAGTTCCAAAAATGTCTCTATGGACCTTGTTTTGTGCACTGGTCCAAACCATTTGGTGGAAGGGGGATTATGGTGTGGTACTGGCTGCTGGGAAGGTATTTAATCCCCACCTTAAATGATACACTATACCAAAGGTGTTCTATCGGGTTTAGCTCAGGCCAGTCAAGTTCTTTCACCCCTCAACTCGCTCATCAATGTCTTTATGGGCCTTGTTTTGTGCACTGGTCCAAACCATTTGGTGGAAGGGAGATTATGGTGTGGTACTGGCTGCTGGGAAGGTATTTAATCCCCACCTTAAATGATACACCATATCAATGGTGTTCTATTGGGTTTAGCTCAGGCCAGTCAAGTTCTTTCACCCCTCAACTCGCTCATCAATGTCTTTATGGGCCTTGTTTTGTGCACTGGTCCAAACCATTTGGTGGAAGGGGGATTATGGTGTGGTACTGGCTGCTGGGAAGGTATTTAATCCCCACCTTAAATGATACACTATACCAAAGGTGTTCTATCGGGTTTAGCTCAGGCCAGTCAAGTTCTTTCACCCCTCAACTCGCTCATCAATGTCTTTATGGGCCTTGTTTTGTGCACTGGTCCAAACCATTTGGTGGAAGGGAGATTATGGTGTGGTACTGGCTGCTGGGAAGGTATTTAATCCCCACCTTAAATGATACACCATATCAATGGTGTTCTATTGGGTTTAGCTCAGGCCAGTCAAGTTCTTTCACCCCTCAACTCGCTCATCAATGTCTTTATGGGCCTTGTTTTGTGCACTGGTCCAAACCATTTGGTGGAAGGGAGATTATGGTGTGGTACTGGCTGCTGGGAAGGTATTTAATCCCCACCTTAAATGATACACTATACCAAAGGTGTTCTATCGGATTGAGCTCAGGCCAGTCAAGTTCTTTCACCCCTCAACTCGCTCATCAATGTCTTTATGGGCCTTGTTTTGTGCACTGGTCCAAACCATTTGGTGGAAGGGAGATTATGGTGTGGTACTGGCTGCTGGGAAGGTATTTAATCCCCACCTTAAATGATACACTATACCAAAGGTGTTCTATCGGGTTGAGCTCAGGCCAGTCAAGTTCTTTCACCGCTCAACTCGCTCATCGATGTCTTTATGGGCCTTGTTTTGTGCACTGGTCCAAACCATTTGGTGGAAGGGAGATTATGGTGTGGTACTGGCTGCTGGGAAGGTATTTAATCCCCACCTTAAATGATACACTATACTAAAGGTGTTCTATCGGGTTGAGCGCAGGCCAGTCAAGTTCTTTCACCCCTCAACTCGCTCATCGATGTCTTTATGGGCCTTGTTTTGTGCACTGGTCCAAACTATTTGGTGGAAAGGAAATTATGGTGTGGTACTGGCTGCTGGGAAGGTATTTAATCCCCACCTTAAATGATACACTATACCAAAGGTGTTCTATCGGGTTGAGCTCAGGCCAGTCAAGTTCTTTCACCCCTCAACTCGCTCATCAATGTCTTTATAAACCTTGTTTTGTGCACTGGTCCAAAACATTTGGTGGATGGGGGATTATGGTGTGGTACTGGCTGCTGGGAAGGTATTTAATCCCCACCTTAAATGATACATTATACCGTGGGTCTTCAAACAATGGCCCTGCAGTTGTTCAGGAACTACAATTCCCATCATGCCTAGTCATGTCTGTGAATGTCAGTGTGTTACAATGCCTCATGGGATGTGTAGTTCTACAACAGCTGGGAGGCCGTAGTTTGAGGATCCCTGCACTATACTGCCAAAAGTATTGGGACGCCTGCCTTTACATGCACATGAACTTTGAAGGCAGGCGTCCCAATACTTTTTGTAATATAGTGTATATACGTTTACCTATCATTGTAAAATGTATAAATCTACTAGAAGACAGGGAAGAGATTTTATGGAGAGACCTACAGGGGTCTATTTATAATGAAAAGTTTGCATAGCCATTCGTCCAGCCAATCTACATGTCCATACGGAAAAAAAAAACGTTCTTTAGACAAATTTTTCTTCTGAATGAAGCGTATTTTATTTGGATTAGTGCTCAAAGCAAGGTTAAAGACTGGGATGCCATTAAAGTTCATGTGCATGTAAAGGCAGGCGTCCCAATACTTTTCACAGTGTAGTGCAGGGATCTTTAAACTTTGGCCCTCCAGCTGTTGTAGAACTACACATCCCATGAGGCATTGTAACACACTGACATTCACAGACATGACTAGGCATGATGGGAATTGTAGCTCCTGAACAACTGGAGGGCCGTAGTTTGAAGACCCATGGACTATAGTGTATCATTTAAGGTGGGGATTAAATACCTTCCCAGCAGCCAGTACCACGCCATAATCCCCCATCCACCAAATGGTTTGGACCAGTGCACAAAACAAGGCCCATAAAGACATCGATGAGCGAGTTGAGGGGTGAAAGAACTTGACTGGCCTGAGCTAAACCCGATAGAACACCTTTGGTATAGTGTATCATTTAAGGTGGGGATTAAATACCTTCCCAGCAGCCAGTACCACACCATAATCCCCCATCCACCAAATGGTTTGGACCAGTGCACAAAACAAGGTCCATAAAGACATTCGATGAGCGAGTTGAGGGGTGAAAGAACTTGACAGGCCTGAGCTCAACCCGATAGAACACCTTTGGTATAGTGTATCATTTAAGGTGGGGATTAAATACCTTCCCAGCAGCCAGTACCACACCATAATCCCCCTTCCACCAAATGGTTTGGACCAGTGCACAAAACAAGGCCCATAAAGACATTGATGAGCGAGTTGAGGGGTGAAAGAACTTGACTGGCCTGAGCTAAACCCGATTGAACACCTTTGGTATAGTGTATCATTTAAGGTGGGGATTAAATACCTTCCCAGCAGCCAGTACCACACCATAACCCCCCATCCACCAAATGGTTTGGACCAGTGCACAAAACAAGGTCCATAAAGACATCGATGAGCGAGTTGAGGGGTGAAAGAACTTGACTGGCCTGAGCTCAACCCGATAGAACACCTTTGGTATAGTGTATCATTTAAGGTGGGGATTAAATACCTTCCCAGCAGCCAGTACCACACCATAATCCCCCTTCCACCAAATGGTTTGGACCAGTGCACAAAACAAGGCCCATAAAGACATTGATGAGCGAGTTGAGGGGTGAAAGAACTTGACTGGCCTGAGCTCAACCCGATAGAACACCTTTGGTATAGTGTATCATTTAAGGTGGGGATTAAATACCTTCCCAGCAGCCAGTACCAAAATCCACAGGAGTGGGGCTTTGTCTGATAGACTATTTTTTTTTTTTTTTAAAGGCTAAAAATCTTAAAGTTACATTTTAATTCATTTGGTGCATTCTAAAAGAAATAAAAAATATTTATATTGGCTTCCTGTTATTCTCTACACCAGGGGTCTCCAAACATTTCAGTACGAGGGACCACATCATATATTTTACTAATATTCACGGACCGAAAAAAATATTTAAAATAAATGAATTCATAAAATTCTAATTAGATGGAGCGGAGGAGCATAGGAACTACGTACATCTTATGTAACAATTCTAGAGGACGCTAGAGGGAATTCGAAAATTAATGTAATCACTGGTTCTCTAGAATTGTTGTATAAAATCCTCAGGAGCATGGCTTTGTCACATTTTAATTCATTTGGTACATTCTAAAAGTAAAAAAAAATTTGAACATGTCTTTATATTAGCTTCCTGCTATCCTCCACACCAGGGGAATGCCAAATGTTTCAGTACGAGGGGCCACATCATATATTTTACTAATATTCACTAGCCGAAATTTATTATACAGTAAATTAGTTCATAAAATTAAAATTAATAGATCAGTGGCCCTTTACATCCAGAAGTTCCCAGAAGCCCTTACATCCAGATGTTGTTCACACCACATGATGGCCACTAGGTGGAGCTGAGGAGCATAGGAAGTATGCATGTCTTTGTAACAAGCGCAGAGGCGGCCCTTTAATTAGGCAAATTAGGCGGTCGCCTAAGGCCTCGCACTCACAGGGGCCTCGCGCCCGCCAAACTTACCCAGTGCATTACTCCAGTCTTGAGGGACAGGGGACCTTAAAGCTGCTGTGCTCAGGCAGCGTTAAGAGCCCTGACTCAGGAGCTGGGCTACAAGTGAATATCGGTAACACCACCCCTTGTGACGTCAATGACCCAGCATGCCCTCAGTCAATGACATCACAAGGGGGCGGGTTCACCAGGTGACATCACCCCTTAGTTATTAAAGAGCAGGATCTGGGGGCCGCCTTGTTAAAGGGGACTTCCAGATTCCGATAAGCCCCCTTGCCCGCAGACCCCCAACAACCACCGGCCAGGGTTGTGGGGAAAAGGCCCTTGAATAATTTTTCCCATCATGGACATGAGTGGGGCCCCATGTCAGGGTTTGCCTAAGGCCTCACAAAGTCTAGAGCCGCCTCTGATACAAGCGATGCAATGTAACAATCCTAGAGGATGCTAGAGGGAATTAGAAAATGAAATGTAGCCAACGATTTTCGAAAATTGGTGGCTCTAGACCAGCGGTCTTCAAACTGCGGCCCGGGGGCCAGGTGCAGCCCATTGCTTGCTCTAATACCTTCCACTGACACCAACGATGGGGCAGAATTCCTTCCACTGACACCAACGATGGGGCAGAATTCCTTCCACTGACACCAACGATGGGGCAGAATTCCTTCCACTGACACCAACGAAGGGGGCAGAATTCCTTCCACTGACACCAACGATGGGGCAGAATTCCTTCTACTGACACCAACGATGGGGCAGAATCCCTTCCACTGACACCAACGATGGGGCAGAATTCCTTCCACTGACACCAACGACGGGGCAGAATTCCTTCCACTGACACCAACGATGGGGCAGAATCCCTTCCACTGACACCAACGATGGGGCAGAATTCCTTCCACTGACACCAACGACGGGGCAGAATTCCTTCCACTGACACCAACGATGGGGCAGAATTCCTTCCACTGACACCAACGATGGGGCAGAATTCCTTCTACTGACACCAACGATGGGGCAGAATCCCTTCCACTGACACCAACGATGGGGCAGAATTCCTTCCACTGACACCAACGACGGGGCAGAATTCCTTTCACTGACACCAACGATGGGGCAGAATTCCCTTCACTGACACCAACGATGGGGCAGAATTCCTTTCACTGACACCAACGATGGGGCAGGATTCCTTTCACTGACACCAACGATGGGGCAGAATTCCCTTCACTGACACCAACGATGGGGCAGAATTCTTTTCACTGACACCAACGATGGGGCAGAATTCCTTTCACTGACACCAACGATGGGGCAGAATTCCTTCCACTGACACCAACGATGAGGCAGAATTCATTTCATTGACACCAACGATGGGGCAGAATTCCTTCCACTGACACCAACGACGGGGCAGAATTCCTTTCACTGACACCAACGATGGGGCAGAATTCCCTTCACTGACACCAACGATGGGGCAGAATTCCTTCCACTGACACCAACGATGGGGCAGAATTCCTTTCACTGACACCAACGATGGGACAGAATTTCTTCCACTGACACCAACGATGGGGCAGAATTCCTTCCACTGACGCCAATGATGGGGCAGAATCCCTTTCACTGACAATAACAATGGGGCAGGATTCCTTCCACTGACACCAACGATGGGGCAGAATTTCTTCCACTGACGCCAACGATGGGGCACTGTTCCTCTCACTGACACCAAAGTTTGGAGACCCCAGCCCTAGATGGTGCTAAGAGGCCTAGGAAATGCATACTGTGGGCCAGATCCACGTACATGCGCCTATCTTTAGGCGGGCGTAGCGTATCTCAGAAACGCTACGCCGCCGTAACTTAGAAAGGCGAGTACTGTATTCACAAAGAAGTTACGCCTTTAGTTACGGCGGCGTAGCGTATATCGGG
Organism: Rana temporaria; assembly: GCF_905171775.1. Lineage (NCBI taxonomy): Eukaryota > Metazoa > Chordata > Amphibia > Anura > Ranidae > Rana > Rana temporaria. The sequence goes on from NC_053492.1 coordinate 18,907,410, forward strand.
CGGCGTAAGCCCCGCCTAATTCAAAAGAGGCTGGTTGGGGGCGTGTTCTATGCTAACTAATCGTGACCCCACGTATTTGACATTTTTCTTACGAACGGCGCATGCGCCGTCCGTGAAAGAATCCCAGTGCGCATGCTCCAAATTACGCCGCAAATCGTCAATGCTTTAGACGTGAACGTAACTTACGCACAGCCCTATTCGCGAACGACTTACACAAACGACGTAAAACGTAAAAAATCTGACGGTGGCCCGACGTCCATACTTAACATTGCGTCCGCCTCATATAGCAGGGGTAACTTTACGCCGGAAAAAGCCTTACGTAAACGACGTAAAAAAATGCGCCGGGCGGACGTACGTTTGTGAATCGGCGTATCTACCTAATTTGCATATTCCTCGCGTAAATCTACGGAAGCGCCACCTAGCGGCCAGCGTAAATATGCAACTAAGAAACAACGGCGTAAGAGGCTTACGCCAGTCGGATTTTAGCAAAATTCCGGCGTATCTTGTTTTCTGAATACAGAAAAAAGATACGCCGGAGCATCCTAGAAGTTACGCGGCGTATCAATAGATACGCCAGCGTAACTTCTTTGTGGATCTGGCCCTGTATGTTTTTATAACAGTGTCAGGAAGTACTCACCGAGGCCGAGATGCCGAGAGCGGTTCCCCCTTGCGACTAAGCGCACTCCACCCCTGGAGGTGGTGCAGAGGGTGGAGAGCACAAAGAGGCACGAGTCACCAGCAGGCTGGACAGGTCTTGCGTGAAGATCACTAGAGAACCGGTACCCGGGCAGAGGTAGATTTGAAGCTTCAGGCCCGGCTGAGATCCTAACCCAACGGGGTAGAAGGAAGGAGAAGTCCTTAACCACTTCATAGTCATTTGACGTCCACAGAGGGCATCCCCCATCCTGGGTGGACGTCATATGACGTCCTGGGATTTGTGCGGTGATATCTGAATGATGGGTGCAGCTACAGGCCTCATTCAGATATCATTCTTTTGCGCCGGCGATTCTGTGCACGATCATAGCGGCGGAACCGCCGCTTGATCATTCTTATAGGCGGCGGGAGGGGACATCGCCCCCCTCCCGCCACCATCCGGTGCTTCTCCGGGCTCTCCCGTGCCATCGGGGGCCCGGAGAAAGAATCATCCGGCGCAGGCTAGGAAGCATAGAGATGACTGGTGACCAGATGGTCACCAGTCATCTCTATGACCGTCGGAGGACCCGGGCGCGATGTGATGACGTCACGCCCGGGTCCCCATAAGTAAACAAAGCCGCGACTGCGGCTAGTAAGCATGAGATCGATGAAATCTTTTTCACGATCTCATGCTTTCCAGCCTGGAGGAGAGATGTGGGGTCTTATTGACCCCGCCTCTCTCCATAAAGAGGACCTGTCACCATGGGCGTCCGCTGAACTTTTTCCAGGGGGGGGCATCATTTTACGGTCACCTATGCTCCGCTTCTTTGACAATGTCATGAAGGGGAGGGGCTTAGTCATTATCCCATAAGGTATTGGTATATAGAGGAAGGAAGGTGGGTATATACAGCTCTATATACAGGACAGATGATGTATATCTGCAGTCAGTGATGATGGAGGAATACAGGAAGGAAGATGGGTGTATATAGCTGTATACAGGACAGGACAGATGATGTAATCTTTCCTATATCTGGCACCCCCCTTTCACTGATCATACCTGTATGCACTCAGCGGCCCCCCTCATCTCTATATATGTCAGCCCCCCCCCCCCCCCTGTACACAAACAGCCTCCTCCCTTGACTTGTACTCAGAGCCCCCACTTGTGAGGTCACGGTGGTCTTCCTTCTCCCAAGTCCTGTTTCCACATGTCCCTTTGAAAATACATTACAGGCAGCAAACAAACATGAGGGTGCACATACAGGAAGCAGCCAGAGGTGGCAGTAAAGAGCTCTGTAAGCTCCGTGTGGAGCCGACTCACACAAACACAGTCAGCACAGCTACAGATGCTAGCATGGCAGACCCTTGCTGATTTCAGGGGGGGTCACTCGCCCCCCCTTAACCCTATGAGCGGACGCCCATGCCTGTCACACACATTCCTATTACAAGGGATGTTTACATTCCTTGTAATAGGAATAAAAGTGAAAAAAAAAAGTGTAAAAAAAATAAATAAATAAGTAAAATAAAAATAATAAAAAAAAAATTTAACCGCCCCTGTCCCCGGTAGCTCGCGCACAAAAGATAACGCACACGTAATTCCCGGGCACATATGTAAACGCAGTTCAAACCACATATGTGAGGTGTCGCCGCGTGCATTAGAGTGCCAGCAACAATTCTCGCACTAGACCTCCTCTGTAACTCTAAACTGGTAACCTGTAAAAAAAATTAAAGCGCCGTCTATGGAGATTTTTTAATACCGAAGTTTGGCGCCATTCCATGAGTGTGCGCAATTTTAAAGCGTGACATGTTAGGTATCTATTTACTCGGCGTAACATCATCTTTCATATTTTTACAAAAAATATTGCGCTAACTTTACCGTTTTGTTATTTTTTAATTCATGAAACCATTTTTTTTTCCAAAAAAAAAAAAAGCGTTTGAAAAATGATTGCGCAAATACTGTGCAAGATAAAACGTTCCAATGACTGTCGTTTTATTCCCTAGGGTGTCTGCTAAAAAAACATAAACAATGTTTGGGGGTTCTGCGTAAATTTCTAGCAAAAGAATGATGATTTGTACAAGTAGGAGAGAAGTGCCAGAATAGGCCCAGTATTGAGGTGGGTATAAAATCCCGGTATTGAAGTGGTTAAACAGGCCGGGGGTCAAACACAGAAGGCAGGTAGCAAAGTATTTTAAGCAAGCCGGGGGTCAAATACAGGAGGCAGGTAGCAAGGTCCATTAACCGCTTCCCGACCGCCGCATGTAGATATACGTCGGCAGAATGGCACGTACAGGCACATCAACATACCTGTACGTGCCTGCCTAGACGTGGGTCGGGGGTCCGATCGGGACCCCCCCCCCCCCCGCGCTACACGCGGCGGTCGGATTCCCTCGGGTAGCGATCCGGGACGACGGCGCGGCTATTTGTTTATAGCCGCTCCGTCGCGATTGCTCCCCGGAGCTGAAGAACGGGGAGAGCCGTGTGTAAACACGGCTTCCCCGTGCTTCACTGTGGCGGCGTATCGATCGAGTGATCCCTTATATAGGGAGACTCGATCGATGATGTCAGTCCTACAGCCACACCCCCCTACACTAGTAAACACACACTAGGTGAACCCTAACTCCTACAGTGCCCCCTGTGGTTAACTCCCAAACTGCAACTGTCATTTTCACAATAAACAATGCAATTTAAATGCATTTTTTGCTGTGAAAATGACAATGGTCCCAAAAATGTGTCAAAATTGTCCGATGTGTCCGCCATAATGTCGCAGTCATGAAAAAAATCGCTGATCGCCGTCATTAGTAGTAAAAAAAAAATAATAATAAAAATGCAATAAAACTATCCCCTATTTTGTAAACGCTATAAATTTTGCGCAAAGCAATCGATAAACGCTTATTGCGATTTTTTTTTTACCAAAAATAGGTAGAAGAATACGTATCGGCCTAAACTGAGGAAAAAAATGTTTTTATATATGTTTTTGGGGGATATTTATTACAGCAAAAAGTAAAAAATATTGCATTTTTTTCAAAATTGTCGCTCTATTTTTGTTTATAGCGCAAAAAATAAAAACCGCAGAGGTGATCAAATACCACCAAAATAAAGCTCTATTTGTGGGGAAAAAAGGACGCTAATTTTGTTTGGGAGCCACGTCGCACGACCGCGCAATTGTCTGTTAAAGCAACGCAGTGCCGAATTGTAAAAACTCCTTGGGTCATGTAGCAGCATATTGGTCCGGGGCTTAACTGGTTAAGCAAGCTGGGGGTCAAGTACAGGAGACAGGTAGCAAGGTCCTTTAAGCAAGCTGGGGGTCAAACACAGGAGGCAAGTAGCAAAGTCTTTTAAGCAAGCTGGGGGACAAACACAGGAGGCAAGTAGAGCAGAGAGGTCCTTTAACCACTTAAGACCCGGACCAAAATGCAGGTAAAGGACCCGGCCAGTTTTTGCAATTCGGCACTGCGCCGCTTTAACTGACAATCGCGCGGTCGTGCGACGTGGCTCCCAAACAAAATTGGTGTAATTTTGTTCCATCAAATAGAGCTTTCTTTTGGTGGTATTTGATCACCTCTGCAGTTTTAATTTTTTGCGCTCTAAACAAAAATATAGCGCCAATTTTGAAAAAAATGCAATATTTTTTCCTTTTTGCTATAATAAATATCCCCCAAAAATAAATAAAAAAACGTTTTTTTTCCTTTTTGGTAAAATAAATCGCAATAAGCGTTTATCGATTGGTTTGTGCAAAATTTATAGGGCTAGATTCAGATATATTGGTGTATCTATCGACGTATCTTTGATACGTTACGCCGCCACTAGGCGCCACAGTGAAGAACGGAGAGGTGTGTTTACACGCACCTCTCCCCCCGTTCTTCAGCTCCGGGGACTGATCGCGGGACTCCAGTGGCGATCGGGTCCCGCGGTCACGGTACGCCGCCGTAAATTAGGGCGCAAGTTCCGTATTCAGAAAGAACTTGCACCCTAAGTTACGGCGGCGTAGCGTATGTGGTCCGGCATAAGCCCGCCTAATTCAAATGTGGATGATGTGGGGGCCGTACGTGAAAGAATCCCAGTGCGCATGCTCGAAATTACGCCGCAAATCGTCATTGCTTTCGACGTGAACGTAAATTACGTCCAGCCCTATTCGCAAACGACTTACGCAAACGATGTAAAATTTTCAAAATTCGAGGCGGGAACGACGTCCATACTTAACATAGGATACGTCTCGTATAGCAGGGGTAACTTTACGCCTGTAAAAGCCTAACGTAAATGACGTAAAAAAATGCGCCGAGCGGACGTACGTTTCTGAATCGGCGTAACTACCTAATTTGCATATTCCTTGCTTAAATATACGGAAGCGCCACCTAGTGGCCAGCGTAAATATGCAGCCTAAGATACGACGGCGTAAGAGACTTACGCCGGTTGGATCTTAGAGAAATCTATGCGTAACCGGATTCTATGAATCAGGGGCATAGATACAACCCTGCAACTCAAAATTACGATGGCGTATCCGGAGATACGCCGTCGTAACTCCGTTGTGAATCTAGCCCCCAGTGTTTACAAAATAGGGGATAGTTTTATTGCATTTTTATTAAAAAAATATTTTTTACTACTAATGGCGGCGATCAGCGATTTTTTTTCGTGACCGCGACATTATGGCGGACACTTCAGACAATTTTGACACATTTTTGGGACAATTGTCATTTTCACAGCAAAAAATGCTATAAAAATGCATTGTTTACTGTGAAAATGACAATTGCAGTTTGGGAGCTAACCACAAGGGGCGCTGAAGGGGTTAAGTGTGACCTCATATGTGTTTCTAACTGTAGGGGGACGGGGCTGGACGTGTGACATCATTGATCGTGTTTCCCTATATCAGGGAACAGACGATCAATGACGGCGCCACAGTGAAGAACTGGGAAGCTGTGTTTACACACACCTCTCACCGTTCTTCAGCTCCGGGGACCGATCGCGGGACTCCAGCGGCGATCGAGTCCCGCGGTCACGGAGCTTCGGACCGAGTCGCGGGTGTGCGCCCGCGACCCACGGCTGGGCACTTAAAGAGGACGTACAGGTATGTGCTTGTGACCAGCCGTGCCATTCTGCAGACGTATATGTGCAGGGGGCGGTCCTTAAGTGGTTAAGCAAGGCGGCCCTCCTCTGTGACGTCAGAAGCTGGAAGCGACGAGGATTTTGCCACTTCCGGTTTGGGTTTGATGTTTTGACGGCAGAGGAGAGATCTGGGGTCTATTTGGTGGTTCATCCCTCAAGTGGTTCATCCCTTGTGATAGCAATGAAGTTGATAAAAAAAAAATGAAAAGGGACAGTGTCAATTTTTTTTAACCGCTTGCCGCCCGCCGCACGCAGATATACGTCTGCAGCATGGCAAAAGGACGTACCTGTATGTCCCCTTGCGGGCGCGCCCACCACGATCACCGCAAGCGTGCCCGCGGGTCCCGCGGACTCGATCGCCGTGGGCATACCCGCGATCGTCTCATGGAGAGATAGAACGGGGAGATGTTAGTGTAAACACAACATCTCCCCATTCTGTCTAGTGACACTGGGCTATGATTCAGATAGATCCGCGTAATCTATCTGATTTAGGATCCGCCGGCGCAAATTTGAGAGGCTAGTTCAGTATTCAGAAAGCACTTACCTCGAAACTTGCGCCGGCGGATCGTAAATCCCCCGGCGGAATTCAAATTCCGCGGCTAGGGGGAGTGTAGTATTTAAATCAGGCGCGTCCCCGCGCCGATTTAACTGCGCATGCGCCGTCCGCAAATTTTCCCGGCGTGCATTGCTCCCAATGACGTCGCTAGGACGTCATTGGTTTCGGCGTGAACGTAAATTACGTCCATCCGTATTCGCGACCGACTTTCGCAAACGACGTAAAAATTCAAAACTCGGCGCGGGAACGATGGCCATACTTAACATTGGATACGCCGCATATAGCAGGGGTAACTGCAAACGAATGCAAACGACGTAAAAAAAAAAGCGACGGGCGGGCGTTCGTTTCTGAATCGGCGGATCTGCTCATTTGCATATTCGTCGCGTATACAAATGGAAGCGCCACCTAGCGGCCGGCGGGAGATTGCAGCCTAAGATCCGACGGTGTAAGTCACTTACACCTGTCGGATCTAAGGGAGATCTATGCGTAACTGATTCTTATGAATCAGTCACATAGATCCGACCGTCGGATCTCAGAGATATGACGGCGGATCAGGAGATACGCCGTCGTATCTCTATCTGAATCTCCCCCAAGGTCACTGATCGTTTTCCGTGTCATCGGGAACAAGATCAGTGATGTGTCACAGCAAGCCACGCCCCCCCTACAGTAAGAATCACTCCTTAGGGAACACTTAACCCTTACAGCGCCATCTAGTGGTTAACCCCTTCGCTGCCAGTGTCATTTTCACAGTAACCAGTGCATTTTTATAGCACTCTTCGCTGTGAAAATGACAATGGTCCCAAAAATGTGTCAAAAGTGTCTGATGTGTCCGCCATAATGTCGCAGTCATGATAAAAATTGCTGATCGCCGCCATTAGTAGTAAAAAAAAAAGATATTAATAAAAATGCCATAAAACTACCCTCTATTTTGTAGAAGCTATAATAAGCTTTTGCGCAAACCAATGGATAAACGCTGATTGTGTTTTTTTTTTACCAAAAATATGTAGAAGAATACGTATCGGCCTAAACTGAGGAAAAAAATGTTTTTTTATATCTTTTTTGGGGATATTTATTATAGCAAAAAGTAAAAAATATTGGCCCGGATTCACATACATTGGCGCATAGTTATACCGGCGTAGCGTATGGAATATACGCTACGCCGACGCAGCGCACAGAGGCAAGCACAGTATTCACAAAGCACTCGCCCCCAGTCGCTGTTAAAGATACGCTGGGCTGCCTCAGCGTAAGCCAGCGTAGGTGGAAGTGGGCGTGAGCCATGCTAATGAGGTGTGACCCCATGTAAATGAAAGACTGAGCGTCATAAAGTTACGAATAACGTACGGCGCATGCGCCGTCCCGTGGACACATCCCAGTGCGCATGCTCAGAATCACGTCGAAACAACTGCCTAAGATACGTCGAATCACTGCCTACGACGTGAACGTAACCTACGCCTAGCCCTATTCACGTACTACGTAAACTACGTAAAATACGACGGCTTGTGTTCCCTGGTCCATACCTTTGCATGACTTGCGCCTACTATATGGGGAATAACTTTACGCCGGACGTACGACTTACGCAAACCGCGTATATTATGCGCCGGGCACAAGTACCTTCGTGAATCGGCGTATCTCCCTCATTTGCATAGGTGAATAGGAAATCAATGGCCCGGATACAAGAAGCAATTGCGCCTGTGTAACCATAGGTTACACAGCGCAATTGCTTACTTGCCCCGGCGTTACGAATGCTCCTGATTCAGGAACATCGTAACGCCGACTGCAGCCTAAAATCTGCGTGGCATAAGGCTCTTATGCCACGCATATCTTAGGCTGCATTCTTGCGATGGCCGCTAGGGGGCGCTCCCATTGTGCTCAGTGTATAGTATGCAAATTGCATACTAACACCGATTCACAATGTTGCGCGAGCCCTGCGTACGCAATTTACGTAGTTTCCGTACGGCGTGTTTAGCGTATGGCTGCCCCTAATAGCAGTGGCAGCCAATGCTAAAGTATACCAGTCGTTCCCGCGTCGCGACGTTCGAATTTTACGTAATTTGCGTAAGTGATTCGTGAATGGCGCTGGACGCCATTCACGTTCACTTTGAAGCAAATGACGTCCTTGCGACGTCATTTGCCGCAATGCATGTCGGGAAAGTTTCCCGACGGAGCATGTGCTCTACGCTCGGCGCGGGAGCGCGCCTAATTTAAATGATTCCCGCCCCCTACCGGATCATTTACATTAGGCGCCCTTACGCAGGGCAAGTTTACACAGCGCACACGCAATTTACGGAGCTACTGCTCCGTGAATCGCGGGTAGCGCAGGAAATTTGCTGCCCTGCGCCTCCATAACTAAGGGGCAAATCTACCTGAATCCGGGCCAATGAGAGTACCACTTGCGGCCAGCGTAAATATGCGCCGGCGTAGGAAAGTTACGTCGGTCGGATGAAGCCTATTTTCAGGCGTATCTAGTTTTGTGGGCACGGCGCACAAATACGACGGCGCATACTTACACTTATCTCGAGATACGTCTGCGTAAGTGTTTTTTGAATCCGGGCCATCGCATTTTTTTCAAAATTGTCGCTCTTTTTTTGTTTATAGCGCTAAAAATAAAAACAGCAGAGGTGATCAAATACCACCAAGAGAAAGCTTTATTTGTGGGGAAAAAAAGGACTTTTACAATTTTGTTTGGGAGCCACGTCACGCCGCGACGCAGTGCCGAATCGCAAAAAGTGGCTCGGTCATTTAGCAGCAAAATGGTCCGGGGCTTAAGTGGTTAATAAATACAATTTTTAACATACTGGGCCAGATTCAGGTAGATCCACGCAATATTTGCGTGGGCAAAGGGCAACGATTTTTGCTCTGCGCCCACGCAAATATTTTGATATGCCCGCGATTCACGGAGCAGTAGCTCCGTAAATTGCGCGGGCGCTATGCTAAATAGCCGGGCGTAAGGGCGCCTAATGTAAATGATCCCGCCGGGGGCGGGAATCATTTAAATTAGGCGCGCTCCCGCGCCGAGCGAACAGCGCATGCTCCGTCGGGAAACTTTCCCGACGTGCATTGCGGCAAATGACGTCGCAAGGACGTCATTTGCTTCTAAGTGAACGTGAATGGCGTCCAGCGCCATTCACGAATCACTTACGTAAACGACGTGAAATTTAAATTTCACGAGCGGGAAGGGCGGCTATACTTTAGCATTGGCTGCCCCTGCTACAGCAGGAGCAACCTTGCGCTAAAGTCGCCGTGCGGAAACTCCGTACCTTGCGTGCGCAGGGCCCGCGCAACTTTTGTGAATCGGTGGTAGTATGCAATTTGCAGCCTGAGATATGAAGGCATAAGGAGGCTTATGTCTGTCACATCCTAGGCTGCAGTCCGCGTAGCGATGTTCCTGAATCAGGGGCATTCGCTACGCGGGAGCAAAACAGCTATTGCGCCGCGCAACCTATGGTTGCGCGGGCGCAATAGCTTCTTGAATCTGGCCCACTGTATGTGTTTAGACTCTCCAAGAATCTCATGTGTTAAATTTCTTCTGCCTGCGATCGGCTGGCTGGATAACGGTTTGCTTGTATCTGAAAGAATTTCCAACGCTTTTATCCAAGCGGTAGGCTGAATTTTAATTGGTCGGAATACAACTGATTATGCGGCTCGGCACAAATCTTACTTGGCATATTGTTCAGACGCACAGAACAGGCTCTGCCTCGGAACCCTCTCTGCCGAATCCCTGGAATAATGAAAAAGATCTGCTTATAAATGGAGAACTAAAGAGAACCTGTCACTTGGCAAACAGCTTGGGCTGGATTCAGGTACATCCGCGCATTTTTACGGCGGCGCAGCGTATCGTATTTACGCTACGCCGCCGTAAGTCAGCGAGGCAAGTGCTGTATTCACAAAGCACTTGCCCCCTAAGTTACGGCGGCGTAGCGTAAATGGGGCCGGCGTATGCGCGCGTAATTCAAATGAGGATGAGGGGGGCGTGTTTTATGTTAATTATTGGTGACCCGACGTGATTGACGTTTTTCCCGAAAGGCGCATGCGCCGTCCGTGGAATTTCCCAGTGTGCATTGCTCCAAAGTACGCCGCAAGGACGTCATTGTGTCCTTACGTCATTACGTCCAGCCCTATTCGCGAACGACTTACGCAAACGACGTAAAAAATTTAATTTTTTGCGCTCTAAACAAGAATAGAGCGCCAATTTTGAAAAAAAAAATGCAGGGGGCGTGTTTTATGTTAATTATTGGTGACCCGACGTGATTGACGTTTTTCCCGAACGGCGCATGCGCCGTCCGTGGAATTTCCCAGTGTGCATTGCTCCAAAGTACGCCGCAAGGACGTCATTGCTTTCGACGTGAGCGTAAAATTACGTCCAGCCCTATTCGCGAACGACTTACGCAAACGACGTAAAAAATTCAATTTTTTGCGCTCTAAACAAGAATAGAGCGCCAATTTTGAAAAAAAAATGCAATATCTTTTCCTCGAAGCGGGAACGACGTCCATACTTAACCACTTAACGCCCGCCGCACGCCAATTTACGTCGACAGAATGGCACGTACAGGCAGATGGGTGTATATATACGCCCTTGCCTTCTAGCGGGTGGGGGGTCCGATCGGGACCCCCTCCGCTGCGTGCGGCGGGCGGCTTACCTCGGGGAGCGATCCGGGACGACGGCGCAGCTATTCGTTTATAGCCGCTCCGTCGCGATCGCTCCCCGGAGCTGAAGAACGGGGAGAGCCGTATGTATGAATGAATGAATGAATGAAGAATTTATATAGCGCGGTGCATGCGAACTAAATCGCCTCTGGGCGCTGGTTGTTCCTGTCTCCTTTGATATCAAAAGAGATGAGTTTTGATCTTTCTCCTGAAGGCTAGGTGGTTCTCCTCCAATCGGCTTCCCCGTGCTTCACTGTGGCGGCGCATCGATCGAGTGATCCCTTTTATAGGGAGACTCGATCGATGACGTCACACCTACAGCCACACCCCCCTACAGTTGTAAACACACACTAGGTGAACACTAACTCCTACAGCGCCACCTGTGGTTAACTCTCAAACTACAACTGTCATTTTCACAATAAACAATGCAATTTAAATGCATTTTTTGCTGTGAAAATGACAATGGTCCCAAAAATGTGTCAAAATTGTCTGATGTGTCCGCCATAATGTCGCAGTCACGAAAAAAATCGCTGATCGCCGCCAATAGTAGTAAAAAAAAAAAATTAATAAAAATGCAATAAAACTATCCCCTATTTTGTAAACGCTATAAATTTTGCGCAAACCAATCGATAAACACTTATTGCGATTTTTTTTTACCAAAAATAGGTAGAAGAATACGTATCGGCCTAAACTGAGGAAAAAAAATGTTTTATATATTTTTGGGGGATATTTATTACAGCAAAAAGTAAAAAATATAGAATTTTTTTCAAAATTGTCACTCTATTTTTGTTTATAGCGCAAAAAATAAAAACCGCAGAGGTGATCAAATACCACCAAAAGAAAGCTCTATTTGTGGGGGAAAAAGGACGCCAATTTTGTTTTGGAGCCACGTCGCACGACCGCGCAATTGTCTGTTAAAGCGACGCAGTGCCGAATCGCAAAAACCTGGCCTGGGCATTTAGCTGCCTAAAGGTCCGGGGCTTAAGTGGTTAACATTGCGTGCGCCTCATAAGAGCAGGAGCAACCTTACGCCGAAAAAGCCTAACGTAAACGACGTAAAAAAAATAGCGCCGGGCGTACGTACATTTGTGAATCGGCGTATCTAGGTCATTTGCATATTCTACGCCGAAAACTACGGAAGCGCCACCTAGCGGCCAGCGTAAATATGCAACTAAGATACGACGGCGTAAGAGACTTGCGCCGCTCGTATCTTAGTCTAATTTAAGCGTATCTGGTTTCCAGAATACGCTTAAATTTACGACGGCGTAGATTCAGAGTTACGACGGCGTATCTACTGATACGCCGGCGTAACTCTCTCTGAATCTAGCCCCTTGTATATTAATTAGTCGGACACAAGCTAAAGTATTAAGCAATTACTCATCTCCTTTATTATTAAATGTATTATTATTATTATTATTATTATTATTATTATTATTACTATTCATAAACCAATTTTCGAAATGTCATTTCAATAAATTCTAAAAATTGCTTTGCTGATCACTTGCTTCTGTTTAATGTATTACGCGATTTATTATCAAAGTTGAGTTGGTCTTCGTTGTTTAATTAATTTTTTAAATAGTTGCGTATGTTCTAATTTCATTTTAAATAAAATAAAACATATAAATGAATCAATTAAATTAATCTTATCAATTTTTAATGGGGTAGATCCACATACAAATAGATGGGCGCAGCGTATGTGAGATACGCTACGCCGCTGTAACTTACTTTTGGCCGGTTCGAATCCCCAAAGAATTCGCGCCGTAAGTTACGGCGGCGTAGTGTATCTCAAGCGGCGTAACGGCGCGGAATTCAAATCGGCGATTAGGGGGCGTGTTTTATATAAATGAAGTGCGTCCCCTCGCCGAATGAACTGCGCATGCGCCGTCCCTAAATTTCCCGCCGTGCATTGCGCAAAATGACGTCGCAAGGACGTCATTTTTTTTAACATAGACGTGACTTACGTACCGTACTTATCGCGGTATAACGCGCTCCCGCGTATACCGCGCACCCCTAATGTTGCCCCCGAAATTCCTGTAAAAAAAAAAGTTATATGATTTTATTACTTACAGTTTTGGTGTCTTCCCAGCGTCCATCGTCCGGTCCGGCGTCCGTCTGCGGCCTCGGTGGTGTCCTCCCGGCTTCTCCAGCGCGCGCCTCACGTCGAGTCCCCGCTTCCCGCGCTCAGTTCGAACGCCTCCGCCGACATATACCGAGTGCAGTACACTCGGGTACATTCGGCCAGGCTCAGCTTAGCTCGTGCTCACGCTCTGTGACGTTTATGCGTGAGCACGAGCGAAGCCGAGCCTGGCCGAATGTACCCGAGTGTACTGCACTCGGTATATGTCGGCGCAGGATTTCAAACTGAGCGCGGGAAGCGGCTATCGGCGTATATCGCGCACCCACGATTTTCCCCTTATTTTAAGGGGAAAATAGTGCGCGATATACGCCGATAAATACGGTACATTCCGATTCACTGACGACTTACGCAAACAAAACAAAAAAATTCAAACTAAACGCGGGAACGACGGCCATACTTAACAAATCTAACTATACGCAACGAAATACCAGCTTTAACTATACAACGGAAAAAGCCGACTAGAGACGCCGTAAAAAAAATGCGACGGCCGCTTGTACGTTCGTGGATCGTCGGAAATAGCTAATTTGCATACCCGACGTGGAAAACGACGTGAACGCCACCCAGCGGACGCCGAAGAATTGCATCTTAGATCCGAAGGTGTACGAAGACGTACACCTGTCGGATCTAACCCGTATCTTGTTTTGAGGATTTAAACCAAAGATACGACGCGGGAAATTTGACACGCCGGCGTACTCGCTCTATGGATCTTCCCCAATGAGATCAGCTTCTGTTAAGCCACCTGTAGATCTCTTTGTGTTATAATCGGTAATAGTAGAATCGTTTATTTATTTTTCTGTAAGTGTTTTCTGTTTACTCTGAATTCTTTAGATATTTCTATTTAAATATACATTTTCTTAAATATACCGTATTTTCCGGCGTATAAGACGACCCTTTGTACTTAAAAATATCCCCCAAACGTCGGGGGTCGTCTTATACGCCGGATGCAGAGTCAGTCAGACTGCGGGCGTCCATTGTTCAAAAGCCGAGGCCGCCTCCTCGTCCTGTTCCGTGATAGGCGGAACACTCAGTTTCCCAGCAGAGCCTCTGTTCCGCCTATCACGGAGGTCCTCTCATCCTCGGCCTTGGACGAGAGGACCTCCGTGATAGGCGGAACACCGAATGTCATGCCTTTGGCCTACAAGGAAATACAGGAATATCTTCTGGACTTGTAATTCAAATGTTGTCCACTAGATGTCACTCTTAACAAAGGACTGTTGAAGGACAAGTTCTATGGTAAAGTACATTTCCTGTCGTGTTATTGAAAACTGTGATAGGATCACCACTCTTTCATCTCTTTTACACTGGACAGTCCACATGGAGTCAGCTAAGCCTGCAACACATGTTTCCTAAGTCCTGATCCTCCTGGGACAGCATCGCTGGTATGATAAAGACTGTTTACCTATATGCCTAGTAGACATTTGTTTGTGTTCATAGAATTCTTATATGTTCATTTATCTGTTTATCTCTAGTTTCACCATTATACATATACGCCAGGGGCAAACGTGTAGCGAGAACAGAACACCAAACACAGGCTCTGCTGGGAAACTGAGTGTTCTGCCTATCACGGAACAGGACAAGGAGGCGGCGCGGCTTTTGAACAATGGACGCCCTAAGTCTGACTGACTCTGCATGCAGGGATAAGGTCTGGAGATCGGCACAGGGAGGTAGGCAATGAGCACAGTGAGGTAGGCAATGAGCACAGTGAGGTAGGCAATGGGCACAGTGAGGTATGCAATGGGCACAGTGAGGTATGCAATGAGCACAGTGAGGCCTGGTACACACGATAGGATTGATCCGCTGATACTGTCCGCCGGACTGTATCCGCGGATAAATCCTCTGCGGATTTTAATCCGATGGAGTGTACACACCATCCGATTGAAATCCGCGCCAAATTCCCATCGCGGTGACGTTCCAGCGGATAAATATCCGCTGGAACGTACACACCAGGGGATCTATCCGCTGAAACCGATCCGGCTGAGATTTTTCAGCGGATGGATCCTCTCGTGTGTACGGGGCCTGAGGTGTGTCGGAAGGGGGTCATCTTATACGGCAAGTATATCCCAAAACCAACCTTTTAGTTGGAAAATGAGGGGGTCGTCTTATATGCCCAGTTGCCTTATACGCTGGCAAATACGGTAATATGAATTGAACCAATATAGGAGTTGATATGTTTACAGCCATTTCTGTGTCTGTTTAGAGTCATGAAGATGTGGGAGATCTTTGAACTCTCGAAACGGGTTAAAAGAAAAGTACAATTAAACACTCACTGCAAGACGTGTATTAGAACGCACATGCAAACGTACAAGTGCGCAAACACACGTGCACATTCAGAACTGTCAACAGCGCTAAACGCCCTATTTCAGCTGGATTGTGACTTGAACAGGGTGATGGGTGGTCTCAAGCTTGTTCCCGCTTGACCTGTGCCTTGACCTTTTGTATTTTCCTTCCCGTGCCTGACCCGGCTTGCCTCTGACCTTCCTTTGGATTCTTTGGATTGCCTACCTGTTGTGATCTTAGCCCTTAACTTGACTTTGCTTCTGCCTTATTTCCCTGTAGATCGCTGACCAGATGTAAACTGACCCCGGCTTTGAACCTGACTCTGCCTCTGCCTGATGATACTGGCTGTTGATTACCTTTTGGCTTGTGTCCTGGCTTTGCTCCTGTCTGCTGATCAAGTGCCACCATGTTCCAGTCTCTGGTCCCTGTCTGGTGATCCACGGTTATCTGTTTACTGCAACCAACAGCTGGCGCCACCCGCTGAATCGGCGCTCGTGCCACTCTGTTTTATCACACCTCCTGCCACCACTGCCAAGAAGTGTAAGAGAAGCCCTTTCTCCAATTTGATTTCCTCCGGGTTTTTAGGATTGGTTGACTGTTTTTATGTTTTCTTGTAATGAATTGATACCAATATTAAAAGATGTTTGTCGCCTAGACCTTTTGTTTGGTGCTTTCGTTAGACTTTGTACACAAGCTAAAGTATGACTTTTTCTAACTAGCCACAGACCAAGAGCCTAGCCTCGGTGTGCCATTTAAAGTCAAGCTTGACCTCGGTTAGTTTCTGGCAACAGAATGTCTCTGCTGATTCCCACTTTTGCCTGGCTAGACCCTGAATGTGAACAGCGCAAACAAAGTGAAAAAAAAAATCAATTGCAGCCACTGTGCCCATCATTTGCCACCATTGTGCCTATCAAACGCAGCCACTGTGCCCATCAAAGGCAGCCACTGTGCCCGTCAATTGCCGCCATTGTGCCTATCAAACGCAGCCACTGTGCCCATCAAAGGCAGCCACTGTGCCCGTCAATTGCCGCCATTGTGCCTATCAAACGCAGCCACTGTGCCCATCAAAGGCAGCCACTGTGCCCATCAATTGCCGCCATTGTGCCTATCAAACGCAGCTACTGTGCCCATCAAAGGCAGCCACTGTGCCCATTAATTGCCGTGACTGTGCCCATCAAAGGCAGCCACTGTGCCCATCAAAGGCAGCCACTGTGCCCGTCAATTGCCGCCATTGTGCCTATCAAACGCAGCCACTGTGCCCATCAAAGGCAGCCACTGTGCCCATCAATTGCCGCCATTGTGCCTATCAAACGCAGCTACTGTGCCCATCAAAGGCAGCCACTGTGCCCATTAATTGCCGTGACTGTGCCCATCAAAGGCAGCCACTGTGCCCATCAAAGGCAGCCACTGTGCCCGTCAATTGCCGCCATTGTGCCTATCAAACGCAGCCACTGTGCCCATCAAAGGCAGCCACTGTGCCCATCAATTGCCGCCATTGTGCCTATCAAACGCAGCTACTGTGCCCATCAAAGGCAGCCACTGTGCCCATTAATTGCCGTGACTGTGCCCATCAAAGGCAGCCACTGTGCCCATCAAAGGCAGCCACTGTGCCCATCAAAGGCAGCCACTGTGCCATCAAAAGCAGCCACTGTGTCCATCAGTTGCCCCCAGTTTGCCCCATCAATTGCCCCCAATTTGCCCCATCAAATGCCGCCAGTTTGCCCCTCCGCCCAGCACTTACCTTTCTCGGGTCAGCGGCCTCTGAGTCCTCCATGTCTTCTCCCATCCTCTTAATGTCATCTCTGCTATGATTGGACACCTGATAGGCATCCAATCAAAGCGCCTGTCGCTTCAGCCAATCAAGTGCCTGGTAACCAAACCCGGTGCACTTGATTGGCTGAGAGGCGGGTCAGTGTTAGGGAAGCGATTCCCTAACACAGCACAGTGTAAATAGCGAATGCATAGCAATTTGGGAGCCTATTAGAGCCCAAATGCTCTAATCAGGAAGCCTATTGGAGCCTATGGCTCTAATCAGGCACTTCCAAAACACCCCCCCTACTGTAATTCAGATGGCCGGCGCTCGACAAGGTGGCAGCAGCGACAATAGATATTCATGCAATGCATGAATCTATCCAGGGCTTTTTTTCAGAGGGAACGCAGTTCCGGCACCTCCAGCACTGACTGTATGTAATGGGAAGGAGTGCTGGGGTGTGCTGCAGGGTCTATTGATGCTGGCTGCTGAGGGATCTATTCTAGCTGGAGGGGATCTATTTTTTCATGGGGGGGTCTATTTTTACTGGTGGGGGACCTATTAGTGCTGGGGGTGGGTCTTAAATTGCTGAGGGGTCAGTTATTGCTGGGAGTAGTCTACTGTTGAGGGAGGGGTCTGTTGTTGCTGGCTGTGGGGAGACCTGTTGCTGCTGCCAGGGGTCTATTGTTGCTGCTGGGGGGGGGGGTTGTTTTGGGTTGCCCATTTTAAAGAGGAAGTAAAGCCCATTTTTTTTTATTATTTTGTTTTTATTTAAAAAAAAACTGCAAGAGAATGGCATAATGAGCTAGTATGCATAGCATACTAGCTCAGTATGAATGACTTACCTGAGATTGAGGCCCCCGAAGCGCTTCTCGTTCCCCTCCTCCGCCGCCATGTCTTCTCCGCACTTCTTCCGGGTATCGCCGCTCCAGGGCTGTGATTGGCTGGAGCGTCGATGATGTCACTCCCGCGCATAATCCCAGCATGATCACAATCATAATGCCGGGACGCTCAGTGCGCCTGCGCCGTTGTCTACGACGCGCATGCGCCATTAACATCGGTGCAGTGTTTTCTGCAAATATCTCCTTAACCGTGTTACCACCACTTTAACCGCTTGTCCACGGGAGGACGTCATATGATGTCCTCCACTTTGTGCGGTGATATCTGAATGATGGGAGCAGCTACATGCATCATTCAGATATCGCAGTCTTCAGCCGCCGATTCTGTGCACGATAAGAATGATCAAAGCGGCAGCTGATTGATCGTTCTTATAGGCAGCGGGAGGGGACGTCCCCCCACTCCCGCCGCCATCCGGTGCTTCTCCGGGCTCTCCCGTGCCATCGGGGGCGCGGAGAGCGAATCGATCGGCGCTGCTGGAAAGCATAGAGATGACTGGTGACCAGATGGTCACCAGTCATCTCTATGACCATAGGAGGCCCGGGTGCGACGTTATGACGTCACGCCCGGGAACCCGGAAGTAAACAAAGCCGCAATCGCGGCTGTCGGCTAGAGTTGCCACCTTTTCTTCAAGTATATTTCTGTGCGTTACTGCATGTTTAAAGCAGTGTATTCCAGGGTGTTACTGCACGTTTAATGCAGCATATTTCTGTGCGTTAGTGCACGTTTAACGTTGTATATTTCGGTGTGTTATGTGCCATTTAATGCTGTATTTTTCTGTGCGTTACTGCATGTTTAATGCAGTATATTTTGATGCAATCTGCACCACACATGGTGATTAGGGTGTGCCCGGGCACACCTGGCACACCCTGTGCGCACGCCTATGTTAGGTAACATAATTGCAATTGTTTTTGGTAAAATGAAAAAACATGAGGTTACACTGAGGAGATAGATACCCAACATGTCAAGCCTGAAAATGGCTGGCACCTGTGAAATGGCAACAACCTTCAGGCCCCTATATATTCCATAGGTGCCCCCCCTACAGGTTATCAGTTACGGTCCCATTCACACTTGGTGATTTGGAATTGCCGGCAGAAACGCTGAGATTCTGCCCACTATTTCAAATCGGTAAAACACACAACATGTGTTGGAGTGTCATTCATTCTTTTCTTTAACAAACATACATAACAAACATAACAAACATACATAACAAACAAACAAACAAACAAACTAACAAACATGTTATACACACCTGCTCTGCGTAATAGGATTTGCACAGAGCAGCCCAGATCCTCCTCTTCTCGGAGCAAGGTCCATAAACACATGGATGAGCGAGTTTGTGGTGGAGGAACTTGACTGGTCTGCACAGAGTCCTGACCTCAATCTGATAGAACACCTTTGGGATGAATTAGAGCAGAGACTGCGAGCCAGGCCTTCTCGTCCAACATCAGTGCCTGAGCTTACTAATGCGCTTCTGGAAGAATAGTCAAACATTCCCATAGACACACTCCTAAACCGTGTGGACGGCCTTCCCAGAAGAGTTGAAGCTGTTATAGCTGCAAAGGGCGGGGCCAACTCAATATTGAACCCTACGGACTAAGACTGGGATGCCATTAACCACTTCCATACCAGGCACTTACGCACCTTCCTGGCCAAGCCAATTTTCAGCTTTCAGCGCTGCCGCTATTTGAATGACAATTGCGCGGTCGTGCTACGCTGTACCTAAACAATTTTTTATCATTTTCTTCCCACAAATAGAGCTTTCTTTCGGTGGTATTTGATCACCTCTGCGTCTTATTTATTTTTTGTGCAACAAATAAAAAAAGACCGAAAATTTAGAAAACAATAAAGTTTTTCTTTGTTTCTGTTAATTTTTTTGTAAATAAGTAAATTTACTTCTTCAATGATGGGCACTGATATGGCGGCACTGATGGGCACTGATAAGGTGGCACCGATGAGCACCAATGAGGTGGCACTGATCGGTACTGATGATGGTCACTGATAGGCGGCACTGATGGACACCGATAGGTGGCACTGGTATGCGGCACTGATGGGTTTTCATAGGTGGCACTGATGGGCACTCATAGGCGGTACTGATGGGCACTCATAGGTGGCACTGATGGGTACTTATGGGTGGCACTGATGATTACTTATGGGTGGCACAGATAGGCATGGATGGGCACTGAGAGGTGGCACTGATTGACAATGATGAACACTGATGGGTGGCACTGATGATACCGTGTTTCCCCGAAAATAAGCCCGGGTCCTATATTAATTATGCCAACAAAAGACACAGTAGGGCTTATTTTCGGGGTAGGTCTTACCATGTAATGTGCTGTCTTCTCTCCCCCTCTCACTCCCTGCCTGTCAGGAATCCCCAGTGTGAACTGAGTTAAAATGCTTGTAAAATCCTATAATCCACTCTATTACAGTATTATATAATGTACAATGTGTGTGTTTCTGTAATATTATTGTGTCAAATACCTTCGTTATAGCGCCACTCTGCACTTCTGTTACCCGCCAGTGCTCTCTTCCCCGCAATTATATTACAGAAACACACACATTGCACATTATAAACTACTGTAATATAGTAGATTATAGGATTTTACAAGCATTTTTAAATAGGGCTTGTTTTTAGGGTAGGGCTTATATTGCAGCCCTCCTGGAAAATAACGCTAGGTCTTATTTTCAGGGTAGGTCTTATTTTTGGGGAAACAGGGTACTGATGGGTGGCATTGCTGGGCTACACATATTTTTTTTTTGTCCATAATGTTGCCAGTCAGTGCCCATTTGTGGGCACTGATTGGCATCTATTGTGCTTATTTTTTAATATGTGGTACACACCTGGCCATCCACATGTTGCCCCCTTCCCTGGTGGTCCTAGCGGCTTCCCTGGTGGTCCAGTGTGGGCATCTGTGGGGGGGCTGCGCTGATAAACAATCAGCGCAGACCCCGCCTGTCAGGAGAGCCAACTGTCGGCTCTCCTTTACAGACGCGAGTGAGGAAAAGCCGATCAACGGCTCTTCCTGTTTACATCACGATCAGCCGTGATTGGACACGGCTGATCACGTGGGTAAAGAGCCTCAGACGGACACACCACACCACCGATCGCTGCGATGCACGTCACCCCCTGAGCGCGCGGCGGCTGTTATTCTGCTGGACGTCATGTGACGCCCAGGCAGGATAACGCAACCACTTCCCGGACGTCAATCTGCTATTGACCTGACGGGGAGTGGTTAAAGTTAATGTATGCGTAAAGGCAGGCGTCCCAATACTTTTGGTAATACAGTGTAGTGTATATATATAAAATATTGGGGTTCTAAGTCATTTTCAAGCAAAAAATCACTGGGCCGGATTCAAGAAGCAATTGCGCCTGTGTAACCATAGGTTACACAGCGCAATTGCTTACTTGCCCCGGCGTAACGAGTGCTCCTGATTCAGGAACCTCGTTACGCCGACTGCAGCCTAAGATATGCGCGGCATAAGGCTCTTATGCCCGCATATCTTAGGCTGCATTCTTGCGATGACCGCTAGGTGGCGTTCCCGTTGTGCTCAGCGTATAGTATGCAAATTGCATACTAACACCGATTCACAACGTTGCGCGAGCCCTGCGTATGCAATTTACGTTGTTTACGTACGGCGGTTTTCGCGCAAGGCTGCCCCTGCTATTAGCAAGGGCAGCCAATGTTACGTATACCCGTCGTTCCCGCGTCGCGAAATTTGAATTTTACGTAGTTTGCGTAAGTGAATCGTGAATGGCGCTGGGCGCCATTCACGTTCACTTTGAAGCAAATGACGTCCTTGCGACGTCATTTGCCGCAATGCACGTCGGGAAACTTTCCCGACGGAGCATGCGCTCTACGCTCGGCGCGGGAACGCGCCTAATTTAAATGATTCCCGCCCCCTACGGGATCATTTAAATTGCGTGCTCTTGCGCCGCCCGCGCAATTTACGGAGCTTATGCTCCGTGAATCGAGGGCAGCACAAAAAAATTGCGGGGGCGCAGGGCAAAATCGTTGCCCTGCGCCTCCGTAATAAATGTGCAAATCTCTTTGGATCCGGCCCACTGATTTAAACTTCGGTCGGCAAGATAAATGGGCTTGCTAACGCACCCTAACATGCCAAATGTCGGACGTGCCCCCCCCCTTTTTTTTTTTGCAATGTAATGCTGTCAAGCGTAGGGGGCGCTGCGTTAGTGTGTTAGGGGATCAGTCAAATGAAATGGCTCCTATCATGTGTTACTGCGACGTGCGATAACAACGCATTTGTGTAAACGAGGGGCTCAGTCGCTATCAGGCGACAATCTGGCGGCGTAACGGGAGGACGAAGCTTCCAGGAGGGGGCCGGGGGGGGATCTAAAGATAGAAAAAAAATCAGAAGAGAGAATTAAACACATAATAACACAGTGTGCTGAGCGCGGAAAAGAGCGCCGCGGCAGCACAATGTGTTCCGGAAGATCTGATTGGAGATCCCATTCATTAGGCTTGTCTGGAATGGATCACTAACTGTTTAATTGCAGATTTCAAAGCCTTTGGCTGGCTGGGGTGTATTCATTATCGGAGTCTGGATTACTAATTGATTAAATACATTGTGCCTGCCTCTGCCGCAGCAAGAGCTTGCAGATGGGTGCAGATTAAAGGGGGACGCCAGCCTGGCACACATACTGTGCCTGCTAAGAGCATGTGCAGCTACCAGTGGCGGCTGGTGCTCAAAATATTTGGGGGGGCGCAAACGGAAAAAAAAAAATTGCAGCCACACTGTACCCATCAAATGCAACCACTGTGCCATCAATTGTCACCACTGTGCCATGCCATCAAACGCAGCCACTGTGCCATCAATTGTTACCACTGTGCCATGCCATCAAATGCAGTCACTATGCCATCAATTCGCACCACTGTGCCATGCTATCAAACGCAGTCACTGTGCCATGCCATCAAACACAGCCACTGTGCCATCAATTGTCACCACTGTGCCATGCCATCAAACGCAGCCACTGTGCCCCTCAATTGTCGCTACTGTGCCCTTTAATTGTCGCCACTTTGCCCATTGTTGCTACTGTGCATGTCACTGTGCCCTCTAATAATTGCAGCCACACTGTGCCCATCAAATGCAACCACTGTGCCATCAATTGTCACCACTGTGCCATGCCATCAAACTCAGCCACTGCGCCATGCCATCAAACGCAGCCACTGTGCCATCAATTGTCACCACTGTGCCATGCCATCAAACTCAGCCACTGTGCCATGCCATCAAACTTAGCCACTGTGCCATGCCATCAAATGCAGCCATTGTGCCATCAATTGTCACCACTGTGCCATGCCATCAAACGCAGCCACTGTGCCATCAATTATAACCACTGTGCCATGTCATCAAATGCAGTCACTATGCCATCAATTCGCACCACTGTGCCATGCCATCAAACGCAGTCACTGTGCCATCCCATCAAACGCAGCCACTGTGCCATGCTATCAATTGCAGTCACTGTGCCATGCCATCAAACACAGCCACTGTGCCATCAATTGTCACCACTGTGCCATGCCATCAAACGTAGCCACTGTGCCCCTCAATTGTCGCCACTGTGCCCTTTAATTGTCACCACTTTGCCCATTGTTGCCACTGTGCATGTCACTGTGCCCTCTAATTGTTGCCACTGTGCCCATTGTCACCACTGTGCCCACTGATGCCACTGTGCATGTCACTGTGCCCTTTAATTTTTGCCACTGTGCCCATTGTCACCACTGTGCCCATTGTTGCCACTGTGCATGTCACTGTGCCCTTTAATTAATGCCACTGTGCCCATTGTCACCACTGTGCCCTTTGTCGTCACTGTGCCCTTTGTCACCACTGTGCCCTTTGTCGCCTCTGTGCCCATTGTCACCACTGTGCCCACTGATGCCACTGTGCATGTCACTGTGCCCTTTAATTTTTGCCACTGTGCCCATTGTCACCACTGTGCCCTTTGTCACCACTGTGCCCATTGTCACCACTGTGCATGTCACTGTGCCCTTTAATTTTTGCCACTGTGCCCATTGTCACCACTGTGCCCTTTGTCGTCACTGTGCCCTTTGTCACCACTGTGCCCTTTGTCACCACTGTGCCCTTTGTCGCCTCTGTGCCCATTGTCGCCGCTGTGCCCTGTAAAATGCACTTACCTTTCTGCTTTCATGTCCCTCGATGTCTTCTCCCGCCCTCGATGACGCTTCAGCCAATCAGGTTACCGGTAACCAGAATAGGCGGATCTGATTGGCTGAGACGGCCGTCTTAGAACCCCCCATCCCCCCCCCCCCGTGCGTTCCGAGGATAGACCTTCCGGGACATGAGGGCTGTACTCGGAAAGCCTATCAGAGCCGCTGACTCTGATAGGCCCTTCCGCTCAGCCAACCAGCTGCCGTTATTCAGGTAACCGGCGCCCAATGTCCGGCTATCTGAATAGATCAGCGGCAGCTGGCAACAATAACATACATTCATGCAATGCAATACATGAATGTATGTTATTTGCGAGAGGGGGGTGGCGCAGCAGCGCCCTCTATAGACGGCCGGCATCACTGCAGTTAGTAAAAAGTAAAAACAACATTTTAAGCAAAATAAAAATTCGCCCGGCCGCCCCCTATGGACGGATGGACGGGCCGCCACTGGAGCTACATGGCTGAGTATCTACCTCTGTGCTATGAACTGGCTCGGATATGAATGCCACAACCAGGTCCGCTGATAGGCCGTACTGGGCTGGGCCAGCAGGGGGGGGGGGGGGGGCGGGTAATCTGAACAGAGTGGGAATTGATGCAGAATAAAAAATAAAATCTTCCTCCAGCCAGAACCCCATGACCCATCTCTGCAGGCAGCACATGCCTTATGGCCAATAATGCATGTGCTGCCTGCAGAGACAGTGCCACCCATGCCGCCAATTGCCACAATGTGCTGCAGACAATGCCACTCATACTGCCAATGCCATAATGTGGTGCAGACAGTGCCACCAATGCCATAATGGGGTGCAGACAGTGCCACCAATGCCATAATGTGATGCAGACAGTGCCACCAATGCCATAATGTGGTGCAGACAGTGCCACCAATGCCATAATGTGGTGCAGACAGTTCCACCAATGTCATAATGTGGTGCAGACAGTGCC